>NC_071093.1:19769369-20069369 GCF_027358695.1 Spea bombifrons | reverse complement strand
ACCCTTGATAATAACCAGATCGGCCTTTCTCAGAATGAGTGCGGTCAATCTTAGGGTTCTGAACCACGTTAAAATCCCCTCCCATAAGTAAGTTACCTATTTGAAATGTATCTATTTTTGTTATTAAAGAATCAAAAAAACTAGATGAGGCCCCATTGGGTGCATAAACATTGACTAAGGTATATGATATATCATTAATTTTCACAACCATAATAAGAAAGCGATCATTAATATCTGCTTCTACATGTATAAGTTCAATTTTCAATTTATTCGAAAAAATTATTGCTACCCCTCTTTTTTTTTCAGACCTTGCATATTAGCCAAATATATATGTGGATAGTTTTTAAATTTCCATAGAGAACTACTTTTCTCAATCCAATGCGTTTCCTGGATATAGGCAATATCTATGTTGTTATCCTGTAACATTTTATATAGATGCCCTCTCTTCTGTGGGGAATTTAAACCCTGTACGTTTAATGTAAGCAGTTTAAGAGACATTTTTATCATAAACAAAATATATAGCCCTGGTTAAATTGTATCTCCCATAAACTTCTTTCACACTCATCATACAATCAATTAAACACTCCATCAGGGTTGCCCCCAGAAAAACTGATATGACTAACCCTAATAAACCTGTAGTCACCACCACAGGAACTTAATAGAGTAGGGAGAGGGAGATTAACATTAATTAATATCGCCGAAAAGAGAAAAAAACAAAAAAAAAACAAACAACCGTGTAAAAACAATTGAATATATTAAGAGATAAATTAAACTATATCTCATTAGTACATTTATTTATACCCCTGAATTTTATGTCAGATACATACATAAATATGCCTATGTGTCCATCATCTTCAAGCTTCCTCTTGTTAATCGTGTATTGCTATCAAATTTAGCTCTTAACGTGTGTGTCTTATATAAGTAAATAAGTGTGTGCATTGCTATTAATATTAATACAACATAATATTATTATATGTGTATATGTATATAATAAAAAACAATATAAGTGTTCCTGTGTAGATAAGAGAACAAAAAAAAAAATTAGAACTAAATAAATTGTAAACCGTGTATTAAGGGGTGAGTATGTGCAAAACGTATATAAATTATCTAAAATGACTGTCTCACTCCACTAATTAATTGTTCCCCTAAATATTATACCGTGTATAGGGAAATGCATGTGCTTATAAGTATAATTATCATTAAACTGTGTAGGCCTCATCTTCAAACTGCTACTATCAAATTTAGCAGCTCTTAACGTGTATCCTAAATATATAAATAAGTGTGTATCTTACTATTATGGAAATGTGAAATTAATATTGTAATATATGTGCAATAAAATTAATAATAAGTGTTCCAAAAAAAAAAAAAAATTCACAGCTATTATGTTCCATCTGGTATCAATCCCCAAACAGTCATTTTATCCTTGGCTGAAGCCTTATCCTTAAACTGGTATACATTTCCTTTATATGTTATAATTAAAGCGGTGGGGAATCCCCATCTGTAGTTCACGTTCTTAGATCTTAAAATCTGGGTAAGATCCTGAAAAGTTCTCCTTGCTGTTCTTGTAGACTGGGAAAGGTCTGGAAAAACTTGTATATCCTTGTATAGATCCAATTTTATTTTTGATTTTTTCAATTCTTGCATTATTGTGTTTTTTGTGTGATATAAGGAAATTCTCACAATAACATCAGGCGGATATATAGTATTCGGTATTTTCCGTAACCTATAGTATCGTTCAAAGGGGTATATACCCAAGTCTTGAGGTGAAATAATAGATGAAAAAAAGTCCTTAAGAAATTGTTCCAAGGAGTGAGTCTGCACTGATTCGGGTATACCTCTTACTCTAAGGTTCTTTCTGCGGAAACGATCTTGTATTTTTATAATATTTGCTTCCAGATCTTTCACTTTGTTCTCTAATATGGTATTAGCAAATTGTAAATTCTTGTTTTCCTCCTGCATGTTTGTAATGACAATGTCCTGTTTGGCTAAGGTTTCTGATATATGCTAAACTTCTGATCTGATCTGGATCATGTTATCATCTATATCTTGTTTAATTTTTTTGTAGTATTGTTCCATTAGATCTTTTATGAACTCCTGAGTAATTTCTTGTTGTGACGAATTTAAAGAACGAGTAAAGAATTCCGTCTGAGCTGCTTCCAAATTTCTGATCGGAGTTGCTTCTCTATAAGTACTCTGGTGAGGTCTATTAGAATCTGTCTGAGAAGACCCCAATTAAGAAGATGAAAAAATACTCATTGGTTTATTCTTATCCTTTTCTTTTTCTTTATCTTTTTTAGGAGGCATTATGTCTCATGGTATTATTTGAAATAACAGAATAATTTAATCCTTCCCAGATTCAAGGAATAACGTACGGTTGTAAGGATTTGTATATTTCTTGCGTTATAATACAGTCATAGCTCATAATATTGTATAGCAATAGGTTGGTAGATATAGAACAAGGAATATATTTTATATATATATTAATAAATAAATATTTTCATAGTCTCACCACTTTTTGCTTCATCCAGGTCTTCATTAAATAGCAATATCTTGAGAAGAGATTATCATGGTTATCCAGACGGAACTTAATTATTTATTTCTTGGCCTTAAAACAAAATTTAATCCAGACCTTTATGTATCTTATATCTCTTTAGTCCAGCCAGGTTGGCCTCCAATGCTGTCCAGCCGAAAACGACCATACACTAGGTCAGCTCCTCCACGCGGGGTCCTTGTTTGTTCCAGGGCCTGGCCGTGCAGGCCGCAGCAATCACAACAGCCGGGACATCTGTGCCGGTGATTTTTGGCTGCGGCAGCCGAGCCTCTCGGATCCCCTGCGCCGGAACACCACGGGAGCACCACGGGCCCCCGGACCGGACCAGGCAGCCCCAAACAGGAGCGACAAGCCCCACCAAGCTCCGGCACCAACCGCGACACCCGCGGGAGCAAAGCCACGCGGGCGAGAACGCCGCCGGTATCTCGATGTTCCGTCTCTGCGACGGATCGAAGAATCAGTGGCACGGAGGGAAGCCGGAGGGAAGCCGCACCACGTCGCCGAGAGACGCCGGAAACGGAGCCGCCGAGGCGAGTCTCCTCGCCGATCCAGAAGCCGAAACCCGGTCTCAGAACGCGGTCAGTTTGGTCTCACTCCCCCTTCTCTACTCATGTCCAAGGCGGAAGCAAAGCGTGTGCTTCACGTCATCACGTCCCCCATCTCCTGCCTTGATTATTGTTACTCTGTCTTAGCTGGTCTCTCTCTTACTCGTCTCACCCTTCTCCAGTTCAAAATGAATGCTGCTGCCAGACATATCTTCCTCTTCCATTGGTTTACTAACACCTATCCCCTGTGTCTCTTCACTGGCTGCCTGTGCACTTTCATTTCAAAATCCTGACTATTACTTCTCAAAGCCCTTCACACAGCTTCCCCTACTTACCGTATTTGCTCGATTATAAGACGAGGTTTTTTCAGAACAAATGCTCTGAAAAATACCCCTCGTCTTATAATCGAGGTCGTCTTCTAATCAGACCTCAAAATGTCCGCTGGGGCCATGCTGCTTACCGGGCTTTGGTCGCGAGCAGCAGGAGAACAGGAAGCTAGAAGAGTGTCACATAACTCTGCCTCCCCCCTCCTTCCTCTGGGGGCGGGGCCAGAGAAGTTGCTCGCACAGCCGGGACCCTGCAGAAGTCTTCGAGTGAGAGATCTGCAGTTCAGGTAAGGGGGTGGGGGAGGGTTTTTGTGATTAATGTGTGAAGTATGTGTGATTAATGGAATGAATGAGTATTTAAATGTTTGTGAATGAGTGTGTGTATGATAGCATGGATGTGTAAGGGGGGTGGTGGTGGTAGCATGGCATAGGCAGGCTGTACTCAGATTCCTATCATCCCCAGGTTCCAGCATGTACTGGCTGCCTTGGCTTGATAGGAGTGGGATTGCTGTTAGCAGATATATATATATATATCTCCAGAAATGCCTTTAACCCCCTATATGCCCTTCTGCCCCGTGATATGCCTTTTAACCCCCTATATGCCACTCTGGCATATAGGGGATTAAAAGGCATATCATGGGGCAGAGTGGCATATAGGAGGGTATAAGACATTTCTGGAGGCAGAGTGGCATATAGAGTGTTAAAAGGCACATCATGGGGCAGAGTGGCAAATAGGGGGTATAAGGCATTTCCTGGGGCAGAGTGGCAACCCTGGGGGTGCAGGTTGGCAAATAAAAGGAAATAAAAAAATATACATTTTTCTCAATCATAGCTTTTATTATTAAATATGAAAATTAGTTTACATGAATTAACATTTACTGGTAAAACGTTTTTTCCTATAGGGTAGTCTTATATTCAGGCTTTTTGTTTTTTTCCTAAATTAATATTTAGATTTTGGGGGGTCGTCTTATAATCGAGCAAATGCGGTATATCTCATAATCTCACTCATCTCTAACCCTACCGGTCTCTTCGCTCATCCAGTGATCTCCATCTGTCCTGTCCTCTGATTTCTAGCTCTCATGCACGCTTACAAGATTTCTCAAGGGCTGTTCTATCCTCTGGAAATGCCGTCCCCCAGCTTTTAGTCCTTCAAAAAATCCCTCTAGACCCACTTTTTTAAGAACGCTTATAACATTACAAATTAATGCCCCCCTTTAGCTCACCTTTCCTAGTCCCTCTCCTGCAATACTTATAATAGTGTGGCTGGTCCATCCCTAACAGTGGCACTTCTACTTGTGGTGTAATACACCCTAACTCCCTTTAGATTGTAACTAGACTTGTGCATTCATATTCGGGCGAACATGAAAACGAACACGAAGGGTGCATTTTCGTTGTTCAGCCCGGATACTGAACATACTAACATGGCGGCGGCGGCGGCAAAACGTATACGAAGACGAAGACACACAAAATGAAGAATCTTCGTGTTCGCCTTCGCCTTCGTTTACTAATCTCCCTGGTCCCTTTCTACCTTATCTACGCAGCATTGCAGGGGTTAACGGGAGCGGAAATCCATAGGTTCATCAGGAGTTAAAGACCAGAGCGAGGAGACAGGCCAAGTTCCCCGTCAGGAGTTAAAGGGCTGTGCAAGCGACTCTATTGGTCGCCTGCAGGGGCCTCCTCTGGCATCAACCAATTCTAATTCCAATTCTCAAGTCTAATTGTAACCTTGTTTGAGCAGGGCCCTCTCATCCCCTGTTGCTCCTGTAAATCAAATTGTGTATAAAAAAGAAAACTCCTTGTTATGTCTTGTCTACCCGTTGTACAGTGCTACAGAATATGATGGCATTATATAAAACAATAAATAATAATAATAATAATAATGTGGCCTGAGCAAACAATGGCAGCTAGGCACATCCAGCCACTTGGTACAGGACTAAACTACCACAATATGAAAAAGTGTAACAAAAAATGATACCCCAGAGTAAGGAAGGTGAGAGAGGAGCAGCACAGTATGGCAGTGGGTCTAGAAGGGTACTGGTAGGGAGACACATACAGAGACTTGGTACAGGATAGAATTTCCACAAGATTTGCCTTGTTGGTGCAGAACTTAGTTTCCCAATATTGAAAAAAAAATGAATTTAGTTGGAAGGGGATTCAGGAGCAGCAGCAGCAGTAGGGTGTGTGGCCTGGACAGGCAGTGGTAAATGACATGCACATTCAGCACCTTGGTGCTTGAGTGAATTACCCAATATTTGAAAAATTAAAAGAACTGATCTCCAGAGTAAGGAAGGAGATAGACCAGCAGCATTAGAACCTCACTCACTTTTAATATTGAGTTCTGTGTAACATAATTTCGCAAGATTGTCTTTCAAGAAATCCAATTCATACCATCCGTGGGGAAAACTGTTTTTTGGAGCTAAATATATGTTGCCTGTCTCAGAGAAAACCCTCTAGCTTTGGACACTGGTGTGTGGGCATGAGCGCAACTGCTGGGCCACCAAGGAAAGACAACTTTCTGGAACCACAATCATAGAGGAAGTGGTAGTTCCTCAAGATAAGCTTTGACCATTTCAGAGGCCCTAGTCTGGCTTTGGGGAACTGTGGTAGTACTACCCACCAAAGTATAAAGAGCCACTGTGCAATGGTAGATGCTCCGGTAGATCTAGCGCTGCTGGGTGCAAGGGTTTTAGAATTGGACATGTGAATGACGCTACTGCCAATTCTGCTGGGAATTTCCTGCATCTCTTCTTAGCTTAGCCTGTCCCTTTTGAGCTGCAACTCATGCACCCTACAGATAAGTATGTCCCTCCAAGTTTTAACATTTTTTTTAAGGGCCAACTTGCCCTTAACTGTTTGGTCACAGAGGGTGACCAGCATGTACTCTGGGGTGTCCGTGGTGGCTTCAGGACCACCACCTGCCCCGCTGCTGCTCTAGGATCCACTGCCCATCAGTTGCAATAGCTGCACTTACCGCCAGGTGTAGTCCCCATCTCTAACTGCTTTCCCCATGTTTGTTGTCCCGTAAGTCTCCACTATTGCCATGTTTGCTGCTCCATTACCCCAGCCTGGAGTAGAAAAGATCTGTAACCCTGCTGCCCTTCTGTCCCCGTTTTTTTCCCTCCTGTCACTCAATGTGCCTAAACCAGCTACTGCTGCTGTTGCTGGTGGAGGCTGCTGTAGATTTACCATTGGTGCCAATTCTGCCAGTTTTCCCCCAGAAGCAAAGCTGCACTGTGTACGTAGCCTGCCCTATGTAAGCAGCTAGGCCAATTTCCTACTTGTGTTGTTTCTGCGCTGCAAGTGCATTCTCCTGTGCTCCGGATTATCTGTGAATGACCTCCCTTGTGGCTCCTGACTTGTTCCTGACATCACTGATCTCTGTATTCAAGACCCCAGCTTGTCTGAGTACCCATCTTAGTTTCTTGACCCCTGTTTGTCTTTTGGTGTACACTCCTGGATCACAATTTTACGTTGTTTGCTTGGTTATTTCAATAAAGGTGTTTTGCACTGGTCCCCAACATTACACAAGAACCCAGAAGGTGCAGGCAATCCAAGCGTTTTTACCAGGTTAGACCTGGTAGACCAGTGCATGGACCAGTTTGCATTTGAGTCCTTCCCCTTTGCCCAGCATTACGGGGGCGACCCTTATCAGTGCAGAGGTTTCCTGAACCAGGTCGGTACCTATCAGGAGATGGTTCTTCAGGCCTTCCGTCTGATAGTAGTAAGGTGAGCTTTCTTATTTCTTTACTCTAAGACAGGGCCTTTGCATGGGCTAATATTTGGGAGACGCAGAAGCCTATAGTACACAATTACCATGAGTTTGTTATGACTTGATGTACTGGCCCGCTCCACTTCAGCTGTCAAACAATTAATGTCCATTCGGTAGGGTACAAGGACAGTTTAATTCCCTGGCAGCCATTTAACACCAGGAGCGGGCATTACGAATACCTCATAATGCTCTTCATTCTTTGCAATGCTCCCATGATTTTCCATGGAGTTCATAAATAATATTCTCTGGCACATGCTCCAATAATACGTAGTAGTAATTAAGAGAGAATGATCTATTTTACAAATCAGATTAGTATGAGTTCCATGGCAACCAGGTCACCTTCTTGAGGTACGTAATTTCAGAATGGGGATTTTAGTCCCTCTGGCAAAGGGCAGGGCAAGGTACACCCCAGAGCAACTTGGCCTGGGGAGAACAAAGCTTTGGCGCCAGGATTTAAAAGGTTAGTAAGAGCGACTCTATTGTTCACCAGCAAGAAGCTCATCTGGCATCAACCAAAGAGCAGCTGCTCTTCATCGATTAATTCCAGGCGAGCCTCCTGCCAGCGACCAATAGAGTCGCTCTTACGAACCTTTCACTCCTGGTATGATCCTACAGATTCCTGTTAACCCCTGCTATACTATGAAGACTTAAGATAGGCTAGAGGTAGTGACTTGTATGGGGGGAAGGGACCAGGGAGATATTAACGAACATGAAGAAAAGAAGATTCTTTGTGTTGTGCTTCTTTCGTGTATTTTTATCTGCCGGCATATTCCTTTATTTAGTATTCAGTTTAAACAACGAAAACGCAACATTCATGTTCGTTTTCATGGTCTCCCAAATATGAATGCACAAGTCTAGTCAGGATAAAGGAGGGCCACGAATGGAAAACAATGTGTGGAGGTATGCCTAGACGACATTCTGATCCATTTCACCTCCATAGAAAGTCATCACGCAGTTGTAGCCCAAGTTCTGCAAAAGAGAGAACTTTTTTTTTTGCAAATTAAAGAAATGTGAGTTCCACCACAATCATGTCACCTTCTTGGGGTACGTACCGTATTTTCCGGCGTATAAGACGACTGGGCGTATAAGACGACACCCAACTTTTCCAGTTAAAATATAGAGTTTGGGCTATACTCGCCGTATAAGACTATCCCTCTACCCAGTATACAACAACCAGCTAATCACGGCAAGCGATGTACCTTACTGGTGATTGGCTGGTTGTTGTATACAAAGCCTGCAGCTCTCGCTAACATATGCCTGTCCACACACACATGTGTAGACATACACTGCCCTCACATAGCCCTTCCTTTACACACATATACACGCACACACCAGCTTACAAACACACATATACACATACACTGCCCATACACAGACATATACATACATACACTGCCCTTACACACACACACATATATATATATATACACACACATACTAACATACGCCTGTCCATACATACACATTTATACACTGCCCTCACCACACACCCCTGGCTTTACACACACATATATATATATATCTACACATATATATATATATCTATATATATATATATATATATATATATATATATATTTGCTGACTTTCCTCAGGACATAAAAGTCAGCAATGACTGAAACGTCGACTTGACTTTGAATAAAGAGAAATTGTTAATTTAAAGACCTGGAGTGCTGACCATCTTTTGAAAGTGCTTTATATGGAAACTGCTGGTTACTAGCACCAGGCTTGGGAAATTTGGAATGGTGTGCAATGGACTTTGTGAGTAAATATATATATATATATATATACCGTATTGGCTCGAGTATCGGCCGCACCCGAGTATAGGCCGCACGCTAAAAGTTATGTGCTTTTTTAAAGAAAAAATTTAAATTAAAGTGTAATAGATATGCTGCCACTCTGCCCCCCCGAGACATGCTGCCACTCTGTGTGTCCCCCCCCCGAGATATGCTGCCACTCTGTGTCCCCCCCCGAGATGTGCTGCCACTCTGTGTGTGTCCCCCCCGAGATGTGCCGCAGCGGTGCAGGGGACCTGTATCCTACTCTCTGAAATGCTCAGACAGCCTCCCCTGCCAGCACTTCCCACGGGGGGAGTGCCGGCACGGGAGATTGTCTAAGCGCATCGCGCAGACGATCACCGGCTGCCGGCACGTCTGCTTGATGTACTTTAACAATCTCCCTTGCCGGGAATTCCCACGGGGGAAGTCCCGGCAAGGGAGATTTTAAAGCACATCTTGCAGAGGTGCCGGCAGCGGAGGGTGTTTATGCTCGCATTGCCGATGCCGGTGAACGTCTGCGCGAACAATCTTCCCACGGCGGAAGTGCGGACACCGGAAGTTGAATACGCATTATGCGTAGATGTCCCCCGCTGGGCCCCGTGGAGTCTGCACCGGTAAGTCTGTTGGGGGGGGCATCTTGGGGACGGAGTGGCAGCATATCTCGGGGGGGCAGAGTGGCAGCATATCTCAGAGGGGGGATAGAGTGGCAGCATATGTCAGGGGGGTACATCTTCAGGACAGAGTGGCAACATATCTCGGGGGGGGCAGAAGCTTTTTTCTTTCAAGAAGCACCTAACTTTTAGGGTGCGGCCTATATTCGGGTCCGGCCTATATTCGGGTGCGGCCTATATCCGAGCCAATACGGTAATTAAAGGCTGCTTTTGCCGCAGCCCCATTTTGGCACAACCAAAACCCCAACTTCCATTCATACTTGAGGTTGATGTGTCTGAGACAGGAGCAGGCACCCTCCTGTCCTCGCTATAGTTCCCCTTTATTCTTTTGATTACACTCTAAAAGGCATTTCATTGGGAAAAGCAGAAAATGAGAAGGACTTGGGTATAATTGTGTAATGGTATGATGAGGCAGGACCCCAGATGGCGGAGGTAGCCAGGCCAAACAGGAACCAGAAAGTCAGAGAACCAACCGGGTCAGACAGGTAATCAGGATAAGCCGAATCAGAATCCAGAGACGAGGTCAACAAGCCGAATCAATACCAGACGAGCAGGAATCAGGAGCCGAATCAGGAGACAGGAACGAGGTCAACAAGCCAAGTCAAACCGGAGCAGTAGTCACAATCAATGCACAAGCAAATAGCAAAATACACCAACCAAGGGTGAACCAGAAGAGGAAGTCCAGGTTTAAATAGGGACAGGTGGAGGTGTGTCTAGCATTAAGGAGGTCACCTGAGGTTATAAGTACACGTTACGTATGTAACGTGTAATATTACTTTTTGGCCACACGGTGGCGCTGTGCTACCTGTTTGCCGCGTGGTCGGCCACGCGGTGAAGACGCCGACCGGGTAGCGGTGGTACTAGCTGCCCGGGAAGCCGGTCGAGGAGGCAGCGTCGCGGGAGCGGCCACGGCGCGGGACCGGAGAGGCAGGTAAGTCCTTACAGTACCCCCCCCTCGAGAACCGCCCGAAGGGCGACCAGGACCCCTGCCAGGCCTCCCGGGGTATTTGGAATGGAAGAGACGAACCAGCCGAGGCGCGCGGACTTCAGAGGCGGGCACCCAAGATATTTCTTCAGGTCCATAACCCTTCCAGTGAACCAGATATTGCAGAGCACCCCGGAAGATGCGGGAATCGAGGATGGAACGGATCTCGTAGTTCTCCGAGGAGGTGACCGAAACGGGACCAGGACTGGCCAGAGGACGAGTAAAACGGGAGAACAACACTGGCTTCAGGAGGGAGACATGAAACGTGCGAGGAATACGAAGGTTACGTGGCAGGTTCAGTTCATATGTGACAGGGTTAATACGGCGTAGGATGGAGTATGGTCCAATAAAGCACGGTGCTAGTTTTTGCGAAGGACAGCGAAGGCGTATGTGACGGGTAGAGAGCCACACCTTGTCTCCAGGCATATAGGAAGGGGCAGGTAACCTTTTACGGTCATAATACTTCTTTTGTGTCTGAGAAGCAGCTATGGACGCAGAGCGGACAGAGGACCAAACAGAAGACAGGTGTTTTAGGTGTGCGTCCAAAGCAGGTACCCCTACCTCTGGGGTGTCTGTAGGCAAAACAACCGGGTGGAAACCGTAGACACAATAAAAGGGAGTGTGTTGGGTGGAGCCTTGCACGGAGTTATTGAGGGCGAACTCCGCAAGTGGGAGGAGGTCAGCCCAGTCGTTCTGGTTGTCGTTAACAAAAGCTCGTAGATATTGTTCAAGGCGCTGATTAGAACGTTCCGCTGCCCCGTTGGTTTGGGGGTGATAAGCCGTGGAAAAGGACAGGGTGATACCTATGGCTTTACAGAAGGACCTCCAGAACCGGGAGATGAACTGGACTCCACGGTCAGATACGATATCCTGGGGAATTCCGTGGAGTCTAACAACTTCTCTCATGAAGATATCCGCGAGTTCTCTGGCCGAGGGAAGTTTAACTAGCGGAACAAAATGAACCATCCTGGAAAAGCGGTCCACGATGGTGAGTATGGTGGTGTAGCGGCGGGATAGAGGAAGTTCCACTATGAAGTCCATGGCAATATGGGTCCAGGGACGACAAGGCACCGGAAGGGGCCGTAGGTGACCAGCTGGAGGAGTCCTGGGGGTCTTGGTAGTGGCACATATGCGGCAGGATCTGAGGTAATCAGCCACGTCTTGTCTCCAGGAGGGCCACCAAAAACGGAGGCCTAGGGCCTGGCAGGTGCGTCGAAGACCAAGGTGGCCAGAAAACTTTGTGGAATGGTGTAACTGAAGTATCCTTTCACGGTACACAGGAGGCACAAACAGTTTGTCAGGTGGGGTATGGGCTGGAGCAGATGGTTGGCTGGCTTGAATGCGTTGTAGGAGGGGAGAAGCAACGGCTAGAGATACAGCGGAGATAATACGGTTAGCTGGGACGATGGGTTCCGGGTCTGGTTTCTCCTCTGTGGCTGTGCAGAACATACGGGATAAAGCGTCGGCCTTGGTATTTTTAGACCCCGGGCGATAGGAAATAACATAATTAAAAACGGGATAAGAAGAGAGTCCATCGTGCTTGTCTGGGGGTTAAACGTTTGGCATCAGCAATATACTGGAGGTTCTTGTGGTCTGTGAGAATAGTAACAGGTATGCGGGAACCCTCTAGGAGATGACGCCACTCAGTAAGGGCGAGGATGACTGCCAGTAGTTCCCGGTTGCCGATGTCATAGTTCCTCTCCGCAGGAGAAAAGCGTTTGGAAAAGAACCCACAAGGATGTAGCGGCCCTTCGTATGTTTTCCGCTGAGATAGGACCGCTCCAGCGCCGATTTCTGAAGCGTCTACTTCTATAACGAAGGGTTGAGAGACATCAGGGTGAACGAGGACCGGAGCAGACACAAACAGATTCTTCAATTTCTGGAAGGCCTGAACAGCGGAGGCAGGCCAATTATGACAGTCAGACCCCTTTTTAGTGAGCGCAGTCATGGGAGCCACAACCTTAGAAAAGTCTCGGATAAATCGTCTATAATAGTTAGCAAAGCCGAGGAACCTCTGGAGGGCTTTCAGTCCTTGTGGTTGAGGCCATTGCAGAATGGCATGCAGCTTGTCTGGATCCATTTCGAACCCTGTATCGCTAATGACATAACCAAGGAAGGGTACGCGGGAAACTTCAAATACGCATTTCTCCAATTTAGCGTATAAACGGTTTTCACGAAGGCGTGCCAGGACCTTTTTAACGTGTATCCGATGTGAAATAGGGTCCGGCGAGTGGATAAGTATGTCATCAAGGTAGATGACAACGAATTGATGAAGATAGTCCCGGAAACAGTCATTAACGAATTCCTGAAATACTGCTGGGGCGTTACAGAGCCCAAATGGCATTACTGTATACTCGTAATGGCCAGAGCGGGTATTAAAAGCTGTCTTCCACTCATCGTTCTGACGGATACGAATGAGGTTGTAAGCACCACGTAAGTCCAATTTAGTGAACACCTTTGATCCCTTCAGGCGGTCGAACAACTCGGTAATGAGTGGCAAGGGGTATGTGTTTTTAATGGTGATTCGATTGAGGCCCCGATAATCTATGCACGGGCGTAGACCGCCATCTTTTTTAGACACAAAAAAGAAGCCTGCACCGGCGGGAGAAGCAGAGCGGCGGATAAAGCCCTTTTGGAGGTTTTCTTGGACATAGGCCTCCATGGCCTCAGTCTCTGCCGGGGATAACGGATACACTCTGCCCCTTGGGGGTACGGTGCCAGGAAGCAGGTCAATAGGGCAATCATAGGGACGGTGAGGAGGCAAGGAGTCGGCCTCTTTCTTATCAAACACGTCAGCATATTCCCGGTATTGCGGAGGCAGGGTGGTGGTATCTAAAGAGGCGATTTTCACTAAGCATGGTTGAGGGAACATGCAGGAGGAGCACCGCCAGGAAGTGATTTCACGGGTAGACCAATCGATGTCAGGGTTATGCAGCTGCAGCCAAGGGTAGCCCAACACTATGGGAGCAGCCGGAGAAGATATTACATGTAGAACCACAGTCTCTTTATGGAGAACCCCTATTTGGAGACGAAGCGGTGTAGTGTCATGGGTCACCGCTGCAGGTAGGAGAGGCCGCCCGTCGATTGCCTCCACAAAAACTGGAGAGGCTTTCTCCTGCAAGGGAATGTTGTGGAGCCTGCAGAAGTCGCGGTCGATAAAGTTTCCGGCGGCCCCAGAGTCAATAAGGGCTGGGGCTAGAATGGTTCTCTCCTGGACAGTGAGAGCAGCAGGCACAAACATACGCGATGTCCGGTCGTGGGGAAAAACAGCAGGAAGGCCTAGAGGAGACTCCCCAATCCTCCTTAGGCCCTGTAGTTTCCCGGCTTCACGGGGCAGGAGCGCACGTAATGACCTTGTTTGCCACAGTACATACAGAGGTCCTGTTGGCGCCGGAGGGTTCTCTCCTCCTCGGAGAGATGTGTGGAGCCGATCTGCATGGGCTCTTCAGGCGGAAGAGAAGCAGAGTCAGAAGCAGCGAGACGTGGTGCAAAACGCACTGGACCCCTTCTTTGGCGATCTCGCTGTACCTGGCGTTCCCGGAGGCGTAGATCAATGTGGCCAATGTAGGCGATGAGTTCTTCCAAGTCCGTGGGCAGGTCTCGGGCTGCTACTTCATCTTTCAGGCGGTCAGTCAGGCCATTAGTGAAGGCAGCAACCAAGGCGTCGTTGTTCCATGCCACTTCTGCAGCCAGGGTACGGAATTCAATGGCATAGTCCGATAAACTGCGTGTACCCTGACGCAATGAGAAGAGACTTGACGAGGCAATATGGCCGCGACCTGGCCTGTCAAACACTTGACGGAAAGTGGTTACAAAGTCATTATAATTGTTGACCACTGGAGAGTTGCGTTCCCAAAGAGGAGTTGCCCAGGCCAGAGCCCTGTCAGTGAGTAGGGCGATGACATACCCCACACGGGCTCTGTCGGAAGGAAACAAGTAGGGAGACATCTCGAAGTGAATGGAGCACTGATTGAGGAATCCACGACAGGTAGCAGGATCTCCTCCATATCTGGGAGGAGGAGGTAAACGGAGGGTATGAAGACCTGGGTCAGCAGGCGGTGGAACAGCAACAGGTGCAGCAGCGGGCACAGGAGGAGGACCACGTGCTGGATCAGTCCTCGCCAGGAGGGTTTGCAAAGCCTGAGCAAACTGGTCCATGCGATGATCCAGACTTTCAATACGGGCTTCACAGGTAGACATCTTCTGGCCAATCTCCGCGGGGTCCATGGTGACCCTTGGTACTGTAATGGTATGATGAGGCAGGACCCCAGATGGCGGAGGTAGCCAGGCCAAACAGGAACCAGAAAGTCAGAGAACCAACCGGGTCAGACAGGTAATCAGGATAAGCCGAATCAGAATCCAGAGACGAGGTCAACAAGCCGAATCAATACCAGACGAGCAGGAATCAGGAGCCGAATCAGGAGACAGGAACGAGGTCAACAAGCCAAGTCAAACCGGAGCAGTAGTCACAATCAATGCACAAGCAAATAGCAAAATACACCAACCAAGGGTGAACCAGAAGAGGAAGTCCAGGTTTAAATAGGGACAGGTGGAGGTGTGTCTAGCATTAAGGAGGTCACCTGAGGTTATAAGTACACGTTACGTATGTAACGTGTAATATTACTTTTTGGCCACACGGTGGCGCTGTGCTACCTGTTTGCCGCGTGGTCGGCCACGCGGTGAAGACGCCGACCGGGTAGCGGTGGTACTAGCTGCCCGGGAAGCCGGTCGAGGAGGCAGCGTCGCGGGAGCGGCCACGGCGCGGGACCGGAGAGGCAGGTAAGTCCTTACAAATTGTAGACCATAGACTTAGCAACAAAGTGCAGTGCCAGTCAGTGGTTGCAAAAGCCAGTAAGGTATTGGCATGCATAATGAGGAGTATTAAATCACAAGATGAAAATGTAATTTTAACTCTTTATAAAGCAATGGTAAGGCCTCACCTTGAATATGCAGTGCAATTTTGGGCACCAGTTTTTAAGAAGGATGTTATAGAGCTGGAGAAAGAGGTGGGCTACAAAGTTAATTAACGGAATGGGGAATTTTTTATTACAAAGAAAGATTAGAAACAGAACTTGTTTTCACTTGAAAAGAAACATCTAAGAGGGGACCTGATCACATTGTACAAATACATACAAAGGTCAGTATAAACAGCTCTCTAGTGATCTATTCACCAAGAGGTCTCTACAAAAGACACAGGGTCATCAGCTGAGATTTGAGGAAAGGAAATTTCAGCATCAGCAGAGGAAATGGTTCTTCACAGTAAGAACAATAAGAACATGGAATTCTCTGCCTAAGGATGTTGTATTGTCTAACTCTGGTTTGGATGCTTTTCTGGTTATGCATAACATATTACATACTACAACTGTTAAAGGACTGCTACTGTGGAATCAAGAAGGAATTTTTCCCCTGTTGTGGCATAATTGATATTTGCCCCAAGTAGGGTTTTTTTTTTTGCCTTCTTTTGGATCAACTTTAGAACTTTAGAAGTGGGTATGTGTGAAAGATTGAACTTGATGGACTGAAGTCTTTTTTCAATTTACTATACTATACTATACCATGTGGGGGCTTTCTGTATCCTCCAATGGGTGAACCCTGTGGCCTGTGCCCTGGACCTTCCTCCCAATATGCAATGAGATCAATGTTTCTCTGCTGAAACCCCTGTTTTATAATAGTTTCACTACCGTCACTCCTCAACCCCATTCAATGTCTGTTAACAACCATGAGGAGTTTAAGCTCCTCCCCATAGTCAACTCTCATAGGTTCCATGGGAATGCTTCAATATTTGGTCCATTGCAAGGGGTATGGTCCAGAAGAGCGCTCATGGGTTCCAGCCTCGGACGTACATGCTCCCTCCTCTCTGTCTTTCATACACATTTTCCCCTAAAACCTGGTCCTGCCATGGGGGACAGGGGGGCACATGGGGGGCAATTATAAATCAATTATTAAATGCTACATATAGACTATATACCGTATTTGCCCGATTATAGGCCACATTCCCACTTTAAAGACTTAAAGTGGGGTTTAGCGCAGGGATGCGCAATTCGTATCGCCCGACACCTGGGACACGCAGTTCTGGGTGCCGGACAGGTGTTTTTTTCTTTTTCATTTAGCCCGGCTGCGGGTAAGCACGATGCAGACAACCCCCATTGCTGCTGGCACTTCCGCGTGGGTTCTATGAAGGAGTGCCGGCGTTACATGACCTTCTGGTGCTACACCATAGAAGCCCCGTGAAGGTGCCGGCAGCAGCGGGGGTTGTCTGAGCGCATAGCGCAGACTTTCACCGGCTGCCAGAGAGGAGGATTCCCCGCAGCGCTGCAGGGGACATGTATGCTCCTCTCTGGCAACCAGGGAACGTCTGACAAACTCCGTTGCTGCTGGCACTCCCGCCGTGGCTTCTATGACGGAGCGGCAGAGGTTGTCTACGCATAGACGTCCACCGGCTGCCCCACTAGACATCAGGGAGTCTGGGGATGTATTGGTAAGTCGGGGGGGAGGCACAGTGGCATATCTAGAGAGCAGACTGGTATATATGGAGCATAAAGCATAACAGGGGGGCATAACGCATATCTGGGGCGCAGAGTTGGATATCTGGGGCAGAGGGGCATATCTGAGGAGCAGAGGGGACTAAGGAGTATTAGCGCTGTGATGGAACCCTCCATCACTGGGACCACTGGAGAGGCCTGACTGCTTGCCTCCTCCCTATTGACTATGGGCCCTGGGTTTGTAAAGACTTCTGTGGCTACCCCCAGCAGTATATCATCCCATCAGTGGCTGAGGGGATTATCTCTGTCAAACAGCCATGATCTGCAACCAGGGAGTGACCGCCATTGTTTTAATTTAATATCAGACCCCTCCACCCCATGGTACATTATTATGTTGTCCCCTTCCCCCCAGTTTCACTACTACAGACATTTACCCGGCCATCCCTGGAACTGGTTTTGGCCAGCAATAGATAGTGGAGGTTGGGACCCTATTGCATTGCTAATCCCGTTACTGCCCCGTTGTCTCTGGGAGGCAGATTAAGGGAGCGGTTTGTATCCCAATATCTTGTTTTTATGTTAATATGTGTGTTGCTGGATATATCCAGCCCTGTGTGTCCAAAATAAATCAGTCTTCGTTTGGTTTTACCCTACACTGAGTCTCGGCTAGTGACTGGGGGACCGGGGAAAGTGTGTTGTCACAGGCTAAGGGAGCACAAGTAAGTGGAGGTAGTCAGTCGGACTAGCCAGCTCTGTGACAAGCGCAGTTGGTCAAGGCCTGGTACAGGGTAACTGCCCTCTCCCAGGGATTGGGCAGCTAGGATAGTGCAGCCACAAACCAGGGCCCTGACATTGCAGCAGTCCAGAACAAAGCAGAACTAAACTTGGCTGGATGTGGAAATCCGAACAAAACTTGGAGATGTCCAGCACACACGCTGGAGCAGGTATGTGACATAACAGAACATAGAAATGGGCAAGATGCTGCAGGCTGGGAGTACGGAAGCTAAGCAGAGTATCAACAGAAACGTAGCAAGCAAGGAGGACAGAGCAAGGAACAGGGAGACCGAGTCAGGAACATAACCAGACAAGACATACATGATACAGGGCACAACAAAGGACAGGGAACAAGGCAAGGAACACAGGGGAAGGAGTGAGGGGCCGGAATCCTCGGACGCTACTCCTTTAGGCAAGGAAAGGACATCTTAACTGGGACATGGGGAGAGGAGAGAGGAACCGAAATCCTCAGATGATTCAGGGTAGGAGGGCAAAGGTACACAAAATACAGACACACATGGATACAGGACTAGCCTAGGACTATAAGATAACAATTGGAGATTCCGTCATATCATATGGCCATAGTATGCTTAGCCCACCACTATGCCAAAGTACTCCAAAATTCGGTGGGTCCTAACGCTAAACCCTGCCTACAGAGGTACTAAACAAACTAAACATGGAATCTAAATACATATCAGAAAGACATACCTGTAGACTGCAGACTGAGACAAACATAACGGGTGGGGCACACCTTATAAAGGGAACAGAGCTGAAGCAAAGAGAAGAACTGGAATCAAGGAATCAGAAGTACAGAACAGAGCATATGGAAATCCAGGAATGGATTAAAGCAAAACATGGGAACTGAGGCAAGGCAAGGAAACTGAAGCAAGGCAAAGAAACTAGAGATGAGCAGCTCCGCAGCCTGAATGGGACCTGACTTAGACCGGCCCTAACATATGCCGACTAGTGCATAATAGATACCAAAATGTTAAAATGCATGTATTTTTCTTTAAAATAGCACCAAACTTTAAGGGTGCGGCCTATAATTGAGCCAATACGACATATATATATATATATGTGTGTGTGCGCAACATTATATGCGTTAGACATGTATTTTTAACTACATAATTGTTACATACCTGGCAGGGAGATCCTCCGGTTCTCCTGGTCGGCAACCGCAGCTGCCGCAAGGAAGGGGGAGACCCCCCGCTTCGGTCCGGCAGCCACAGCTGCCGCGAAGAAGGGGGAGACCCCTCGCCTCAGCACGGCAACCACAGCCGCTACAAGGGAGAGGAGGATCCCCTGCCTCCATACAGCAGAGGCAGCCGCTGCCACGGCGAGGGAGACCTCCCTCCTCCACGCTGCGTTCCCAGCAGCTACAGCCGGGAGACAGGTCCTGCTCTGGAGTCCGGACCCGTTCCTCTTCACGCCTAGTGGCGCCGGCAGGTACTACATCAATTTATATTGGGAGATTACAAAATCGCCACACACAAGATGGCCTCGCAGGAAGTGACGTAACGGCACTTTGAAAACTTGGCGGGAAATCTCCAATTAGTCCCAAAACTCCTGTGCCTTTTTAAGAGACTCTCTAACTCATAGCCATTGCTATGGTCGTGCCTATCTCGGTAGTGCCTTTCTCAGTATGCGTTCCTGTTGTTTTCCTGTTATTGACCTCGGCTTATCCCACTACATTCCTGCTCTCCGGTATCCTGACCTCGGCTATATCCCACGACGTTCCTGCTCTCTGGTATCCTGACCTCGGCTATATCCCTCTACGTTCCTGCTCTCCGGTATCCTGACCTCGGCTATAGCCCTCTACGTTCCTGCTCTCCGGTATCCTGACCTCGGCTCTCTGGACCATCCCTTACCAGTCCTACCTGACTTCGGTGTCTCCTTCTTATGCTGAATATGTACTTATCTCTTTAAAGTAAAGACCATGACTGAAAGATGATTTGAAAATGATATAAGCTGAACTGAGTTATTTTTCATTCTTTAAATTCATAATAATTACTGTATTATTCAAAGCATTCCATTCTGCTGGATCTATATCTACTCCCTGCAATATTTCCCAGTTATTTATAAAAAATAAATTTCTGTATACCCATTTCTCGAACACAGTCTAGAAATCTTGATGCCCCTTTTTTTATGTTTCCCGGTATTTAAATCACTTTAGTGTAAGTGTTATCTTTTTCTAGGATAGCATGGACCTTCAAGAAGCTCTTAACTCTTAGATATTTAAATATATTGGCATCTCTTAGGTTGAATTCTTGTTTGAATTGGGCAAAGGGCTTCACTGCATTATTATATAATAGATCTCTTATAGTCTTAATCCCTTTCGTTTTCCATTCTGTGATAGACAGATCTTCAATATTTTGTTCTACTATGTTTACATCTACTGATGAGTGTGCACCGTACTGTACTTCATTGGTTGATGGCAGACGAGCCCCCTGCTGGCAACCAATAGAGTCGCTCATACAGACTTTTAAAATCCTGGTTCCGCAACTTGGCCAGGAGAGACCACTGGTCTCCCCGCTCTAAGAGTTAAAAGTCCGTATCAACGACCAATAAAGTCGCTTGTACGGACCTTTAACTCCTGGAGCAGGTTCCCCAGGCCAAGTTGCGCTGTCATGAGTTAAAGGGCTGTGTGATTGAGCCTAATGGTCGCCTGCAGGGGCCTCCTCTGGCATCAACCAATTTGGTTGATGCCAGAGGAGACCCCTGCTGGCGACCAATAGAGTAATTTGCACGGCCCTTTAACCCCTGACAGCGAACCTACGGATTTCCGCTTCCATTAACCCCTGCAATGCTGCATAGATAAGGCTAGATGGGTAAGGGATCAGGGTGTAACGGCCAGGGATGGTCAGGATCAGTAGCCGAGGATCCACAGTGCAGAACCCGTGCACGAGCCAGAGGCAGGCGAAATGGTACTGGAGGAGCACACCAAAACAAAGCCAGGTAAGGGGCTGGAGAAGTCTGGAAAATTGAGAGACGAAGCCGAGGTCAAGGATTGGAGAAATCAGGATAGCCGAGAGACAAAGCCGAAGTCAGAACTTGGAGCAAACACAAAACCGCAACTGAGCCCAGAGAAAGAAAGCATGAAACTCCAACACATAACAATAAGAGACATACCTGTAGACTGCAGACTGAGACAAACAGAACACACAGGTGGGGCACACCTTATAAAGGAAACAGAGCTGAAGAAAAGAGCAGAACTAAAAGCAAGGAATGGAAGATCAGAACAGAGCATACGGAAATCCAGGATAGGATTAAAGCAAAACAGAGAAACTGAAGCAAGACAGATATGCAGCTCAGCAGCCTGGGTAGAACGTGACACAGGCAGATTAGTAGACCAAGACTAACACGAAGATTCTTCATGTTGTGTGTCTTCGTCTACGTTTTGCCGCCGCCATGTTCGTATGTTCAGTATTCGGGCTGAAAAATGATAACGCACCCTTCGTGTCTGTTTTCATGTTTGCCCGAATACGAATGCACAAGTCTATTTAATATGTAGATATATCCTCTGGAGTGCTTGTAAATGGTAAATTATATAAATCCTGATAGAATATCTTAAATCTTTCAGCTATATCTTCTGGGGTCAGGTATTCCTTATCTGAATATATGATTTTAATTTGTTTTAAGCTTTATTTTTTAAATTTATTAGACATAATTTTGTCTGATCTACTGTTTCTATAATAGTACTTTAATTTTAGTTTTTCAATGTTTTTGATTACTACGTCTAACTCTAATTGATTAATGTTTTTCTGTACTGCCTTAATTTCCTCCGACCTGTCTTTTGTTGGATCTTCTTTATTTCCCTTGCTAATTTATACAAATGTATATTTAGATCAGATAAGGTCTTATTTGCTCTTTGTTGAAGCCTTTTTAGTTTGATATAGTTTGTGCTGAAATATCATCAGTTCTGTTTAATTGAAAATAATTCCTTGTTATCTCTGTAATAAATTTTCTATTTTCTTCTTTATACAGCAAAAAGAAGCTCATGCAGTTTAAGCGGGTATCAGTACAATGCTTCTTAATGCGAGATGCTAAACTAATGAATTTACTCCTTATTACTGCTTTGTGGGCATTCCATAACATTTCTACAGAGATGTCAGGGGATTGACTCTCATTGAAGTAATTACTCAGATGTGACTTTAATTGATCATTTAGACACCAAGTACCCTTCGGACAAAAAAGTTTATCACGGATAAAAAAGTGATTGGAGCCTGGTCAAACCAGTCAATCATGCCTACCCAGCAGTTTCTGACAGCTTGTAGTGTAATCTTACCGAAAAAAAGATAGAATTGATTCTGGAATAGATAATATGTGTTGCAGAACAAAACAAATCCCTTTCTTAAGGGTATAGTACTCTCCATGAATAATAAAGTTGGTGTAAATGAAGTAATCGAGACATACTTGTCCCCATTCTGTCTAATTGTTTGCCATGTGCACCTTGGGTCGAAGAACTATCTATGATGGGATCGATAGTGGTGTTAAGATTTTTGCGTAATATGACACGTCGCTTTTTGCATTTCTGATGCAGTACTCTTGAAATTGCTAAAATATTGGGGCGTGATCACAGAACCATCAAACATTTTGTTGCAAATAGTCAACATGATCGCAAGCAATGTGTTGAGAATAAAAGACACAAATTAACTGCCAGAGATTTGAAAATAATCAAACATGAAGCTACCAGGAACCAATTATCCCCCAGTGCTGTCATATTCCAGATCTGCAACCTACCTGGAGTGTCCAGAAGTACAAGGTGTTCAGTGCTTAGAGACATGGCCACGGTACGGAAGCCTGAAACCTGACCACCACTGAATAAGACACGTACGTTGAAACGTCAAGACTGACCCAAGAAATATCTGAAGACAGATTTCTCAAAGGTTTTAAGTACTGATGAGATGAGAGTGACTATTGACGGTCCAGATGGATGGGCCCGTAGCTGGATCAGAGCTCCACTTCGACACAAACACCAACAAGATGGAGGAGGGGTACTGGTATGGGCTGGTATTATCAAAGATGAGCTAGTTGGACTTTAACGGGTTGAAGATGGACTCAAACTCAACTCTGACCAAAAGATCCCCAAAGCTGAGACTAGACCTAGAAGTCAGCACACCCATCTAGCGATGGTAGGGGTCGATACTGGACAAAACGGAGCAACATACAACAGAAAGAGTTGGTACGAACCCCACGGATGATGAGAGGTCATGGACAAAAGATACTGCTTGCGAGCAGGGAACAACACACAGATGCGGTCATGCCGGGAAATATGGGTAAGAAACCACCTGTGTAAAAATTTTTGTGCGACGAGACACGGAAAATTACCTCTTTCGGAGAGGAGATAGCATTGGCATCGAACGCACTGATATCGGAGATGCGGCAAAAGGACAACAAGGAAAGAAGCAGAGCAAGTTTGGCCCATAACTGTTTAGTGAGAGAGAAGGATTACCGGGCCAGGCTTTTAGAAAATCTAACACCATCTGAACATCCCAGAGAGAAGAATATCTAGGACCTGGAGGCTGAGACAATCGATCCCCACTCAAAAAGACGACTGGGCATACCGACAGAGGAGTGCACCTTGGACCAGAATGTGAGAAGCCGAGATAGCGGACCGAAAGACGTTCAGAGTACGGTAGGACTTCCCTTGAGAGAAAAGGTGAGACAGGAAATTGAGGAGCGAGGTCACAGGGGCAGAGAATGGATCATCCTGGCATTCCAAACACCAAGACACCCAGGACTTCCAAGCATAGGCATAAGCCCGTCTGGTACCTGGTGCAAGGGCATGGCGGAGCAAAGAGTTAGTGTCCTCTGAAGGTTGTGGCAGATTTATGCTGGAGAGGCTCCATGCTATTATAGACAAACGATGTTTAAAAATAAGGGGTGGTACTGGCCTGCTGGGTCCTGGAGTAAGTGGAAGATTGTTGGAAGCAGGAGTGGAGCCCTCGCAGATAGTTCCAGGAGCAATGGGAACCAGGTTTGAGCCAGCCAAAGGGGTGCGATGAACAACACCGATACCTGCTGGAGCTGGATCATGCCAAACTTCCAGGAAGGCATCCCTCGCCATGCAGTCTGGGTCTGGAAGCTAACTGAAGAAACTTGCCAGTTCAGCATTCAGTCTGGACGCGAAAAGATCTATAGAGAATAGACCTTTCCAGTCGCTGGAAGACCGTTCTGTCTAATTTCCAATCGCTGACATCCCTCCAGCGTCTGGAAAACCAATCTGTCACCGTGTTGTCGGAGCCCTGAAGATATTCTGCCTTCAGAGTGATGTGGTTGGCCAGGAAGAAATCGTGAAGATCCTTGGTGAGGTCCATGAGCATACGCGACCGTGCGTCCCCCAAACGATTTATGTATCGTCCATCTGAAGGAGGAGACAACAGTTGGAGCAATCTGCGGCCCAACTCTGGATAGAGAAAGAACCCTCAATCAGTGACGTGCAATTGTCTCTCGTCTGGTCACCCCCCAACTGTAAGTGCTGGCGTTGGACTCCAAGACCAAGTCGGGAAGGGAGCCAAAGATAGCTTGACCATTCCAGGTGTCCATATGTTGTAAACACCACAAAAGCTTGAGTCTCACCTACGCTGAAAGGGTGGGTCGCCCTCTGAAGAGCACGGTAATGGAGAGGAGCAGGGACAGAAGGCCAATGATGCGAGACAAAATATGCAGAGGAATTGCCTTGAAGCAAAGCACCCTGCAGATTTCTTTCTTGATAGTTGTAATCTTGGTCCCAGGAGGACACAGAGTCTATCTCGAACCCCAGAAACTGGATTACCTGAGCCGGGGTGGGGGCTGATTTCACAACGTTGATCACAACGTCTAAGTTCTGAAGTCACGTGGCGACAAACGCTGTTTGTTGGAGTGCAAGCGTAGAATCCTTCTAAAAGATTAGGATGTCGGCCAGATAGACTATGGAGCGAATCTCTTGGGCCCGAAAGAAGGCCATGACGGGTGTCATCAGCTTGGTAAAACACCAAGGAGCTGAGCAGAGGCCGAAGGGCTGACAAGTGAACTGCCAAAGAGTGTTGTGCCAAAAGAATTGGAGAAACTTTTGATCCTGGTGGGCTGGAACCGTTATGTAGGCATCCTTGAGAACCAAGTTAGTGAGCCAGTTGCCTTCTAGGAGGAGGTCTCTGGGGAGATGAATGCCCTCCATCTTCAAATGCCTATATGTGACGAAGGCACTGAGTCTTCTGAGGTTTATTACCGGGCAGAATTCTCCTGATTTCTTGCGAACCAGAAAAATTTTGTTGACGTGTGCAGGTCCAACAACGGGTTCTATCTCACCCCTCTGGAGTAGCAGTTGCAGTTCAAGTCCACAAGAGCCTACTGAGAGAGAGAGAGAGAGAAAGATGGGGGACATGGGAGGGCATGCTGGACCGGGGGTTCTGAAAAATCTATAAGGAAGCCCTGAACCGACTGAAGGACCCAAGGGTCTAGGGACACGAGAGGCCAAGTCTACACGCAGCCTGAAGGGGGAAGAGAGATTTGAAAATAGTGGACTTACAGGTTTGTGATCTCCCTCGGGCAGGACTGATGGCAGCTTGTCTGATGGAGCATCATCTGTCATATTTTACAGAAGCAATGCTCTTGGTTGTTTTCACTGCAAGAGAGTATGACCAGAGAAATATGTAGTTGATGGCACTAGAGGTATATGCAGGAGCAGCCACAAGGTGGAGGCTTAGGGACAGTAAGGGATGTACTTTACACTCACTGGCCACTTTATTAGGTACACCTGTTTATTTGCTTGTTAACACTAATAGCTTATCAGCCAATCACATGGCAGCAACTTAATGCATTTTGGCATGTAGACGTGGTCAAGTCAATTTGCTGAAGTTCAAACCGAGCATCAGAATGGGGAAGAAAGGGGATTTAAGTGACTTTGAACGTGGCATGGTTGTTGGTGCCAGACAAGCTGATCTGGGTATTTCAGAAACTGCTGATCTGCTGGGATATTCACGTACAACCATCTCTAGAGTTTATAGAGAATGGTCCAATTAAAAGAGAAAATAACCAGTGAGCGACAGTTGTGTGGACGAAAATGCCTTGTTGATGTCAGAGGAGAATGGGCAGACTGGTTCGAGATGACAGAAAGACAACAGTAACTAAAATAACCAACCAATACAACCAAGGTATGCAGAATACCATCTCTGAATGCACAACAAATCAAACCTTGAAGCAGATGGGCTACAGCCGCAGAAGACCACACCGGGTGCCACTCCTGTTGGCTAAGAACAGGAAACTGAGGCTACAATTCACACAGGCTCACCAAAATTGGACAATGGAAGACTGGAAGAACGTTGCCTGGTCTGATGAGTCTCGATTCCAGCTGCGACATTCAAATGGCAGGATCAGACTTTGGCGTAAACAACATGAAAGCATGGATCCCTCCTGCCTTGTATTAACAGCGCACGTTGGTGGTGGTGTAATGGTGTGGGGGACATTGTCTTGGCACACTTTGGGCCCCTTAGCACCAATTGAGCATTGTTTAAACGTGACAGCCTACCTGAGTACTGTTGCTGACCATGTCCATCCCTTTATGACCACAGTGTACCCATCTTCTGATGGCTACTTTGCCATCAGAATAATGCGCCATGTCACATCATCTCCAACTGGTTTCTTGAACATGACAATGAGTTCACTGTAGTCCAATGGCCTCTACAGTCACCAGATCTCAATCCAATAGAGCACCTTTGGGATGTGGTGGAGATTTGCATCATGGATGTGCAGCTGTCAGGGCCCAGGTAATCAGGTTGGGTAGGAGCCTCATTGCAGGGGATACCTGGGGTTCTGTCTGCACACAGCGATGCATGGTAACCAAAGGATAAGACAGACAGGCACAAAGGAATACAGCACAGGCAGAATTCCAGGTAATACTATGTACTGTATATTATGGCAGGACAAGCAAATACAGGTTAACCAGTCTCTTAGCAAGAAAACGTACATATGGCAGGAAGCCCACTGGCAGGGCAGACAGCAAGAAGCCCTCTGGAGGGGCGCACGGCAGGAAGCCCACTGGAGGGGCGCACGGCAGGAAGCCCACTGGACAGGGCACAAGGTAGGAAGCCCACTTGGCAGGGCTGAAGGCAGGAAGCCCACTTGGCAGGGCTGAAGGCAGGAAGCCCACTTGGATGGGCACAAGGCAGGAAGCCCACTTGGAAGGGCACAAGGTAGGAAGCCCACTTGGAAGGGCACAAGGTAGGAAGCCCACTGGTAGGGCTGAAGGTAGGAACAATACAGGATCAGGTACACAGGAAGCCAGGAACAAGTCAGGATCAGGTACAGGGCCAGAGCAAAACGGTCCTATAACTTCAATGCAAAGGCACCTAACAAACAAGGGAGTGTCCAGATATAGGCCTGGTCATTAGGTCAGGTGTGAATGGCATATGTTTCAGGTGGGGGAGACAGATACAGCATAACCAAACACAGCTGAACATAAATACACAGAACATGGATTAAATACATAGCGTACGAATGGTTAAGCTTAAACTATCCTGCAATCAGGATAGAACCCTGACAGCAGCGGGCAAATCTGCAGCAACTGTGTGATGCCATCATGTCCATATGGACCAAAATCTCTGAGGAATGTTTCCAGCACCTTGTAGAAAGTATACCACGAAGAATGAAGGCAGTTCTGAAGGCAAAAGGGTTTCAACCCGGTACTAGCAAGGTGTACCTAATAAATTGGCCAGTGAGTATACTTGAAGGAATATGAAAAATTCAGTTTTCGGAAGATTTAATGGTGCCTCTTATGTTTTGAGTGGTTGGAGGCAGGGCTGGAAGGGATGGTCTTGCTCTCTTTTCTAGCCATAATAGTTGAACTACTGTATGTGGTAGTTTTATAGCGTTACCCAAACTGGCGCCCCTTCTTGTGCATGGAAGATGGCTGCTTGGGAGAGGGCAGTGGCCAAGTCAATGTTAGGGACTCCCAAGCCTCCTTGCAATTGAGGTAGGTAAAGGAGATTTGTGTGAGCATGCATTTGTACTTGTGTGTATGTTTGAGCATGCAGGTGTACTTGTGTATGTGAGCATGGATGTGTACTTGTGTGTTTGTATGAGCATGGATGTGTACTTGTGTATGTTGTATGTAGGAGGGGGGGCAAAGGGCAAAGAAGGCACAGACCAGTTGTGTGGGGCAAAGATGGCACAGACCAGCTGTCAAAGTTGGGGGGGCCCGGGGCAATTGTTTGCAGCAGGTCCCTGTGGTCCTTCTAATTACGCCCCTGGTAGGAGGGTACATCTCAATGACTGATTAAAAAAAATGGGGGCTGCTCTCATTGACGGTTATGGCTGCGATGGGTGCGTCAATCATTATTTACAAGGTGGAAAGAACAGGCATAAGTTATATAAGTGAGCTTATGCCAGAGAGTTGGAGTGTGACAGTTAGCTTAGCAGAGACTGAGATTGATGCTCATTGCTCATAGACTGTACAATGCTGAAAGTTAATAGTTTATTTTAGTGCAGAAAATGTACTATTTTAGTTTCACTCCAATGGCCATTAAAATGGAAGCTCGCCTGCCACGTCACGGCAAACCTCTTAGGCGAGTCCTACACTACACAATTCACCTTGCTGCTGTGAGCTAAAGGTAAAAATCTCTAATGAGACAAAGAGGGGTATTCTCTAAACCCCTACACATTTATTAGCCCTTAATGGGGACCACATGGGGTGGGCGGCAGCAATAGAAACCTGGCTGTGAGATACAAAATTTAATAGGTTTGTCAGATTGTTTGGCTGGTAAAAGGCTACTTTTGGGACGTAATTCAGGTGGTCATTTGGTCATTCTGGCCCTATCTCCTCTTTGGAACATCTTTGAAGCCGGCTACTTTAATGTACCCCATCAAACCATATATTTTTGAAAACTAGACACCCCAAGGTATTTCAAATGCTGGTATTTTAACCCTTTTACGCATGAGATTTTTCCACCTGCCTTTGCCAAAATCTAATTTTGTATTTTTTTTCCACACAAATTGTATTTCAGGAATTAATTCATAGCTCCTGGTATGCGTCACTATCAAACACCCCAATGTGTGTTCAGAAACATCTCCCGAGTGCAGTGATACCCCACACGCATGGGTTTGTCGTGTTGTTTGAGATTTAAAATGCCACATTTGGGATGTGCGCTTTTTTCTCCATTTTGGTCAGTCTGTACCTATGCCCCATCAAGCCATTTTTTTTATTAAATTAGACACCCCTTGGGTATTTGAAGTGCTTTTATTTTAACTCTTTCTATGTTGATTTTTAGGAATTTTAGCACTTGCTCAAAACAATAAACTTTATTTTTATTTTTTTTTACACTTTTTGCTGGTACTGGATGGTTCCTCTGGTGACATCACTGCATAATTATTTTTAAATGTTAGCACATTTTTTTTTTTGTTGTTGAATATTTTACTAATCACATTGTGATTAGAAAGCTGGGCTCCATTGACTTGCATGGTTGAATGCAGTACCTGTATTCAACATGCAAGTGGAGCCAGAGTTCTCTAGAGGGTCTGGAGTTTTTTTTACAGGGCGGCTGCCATCTTGCGGATGGCGAAGATCACTGGCAGTGGCGGCTGTGGCCGCTTTCCAGAGCAGTCACAGCCCATCCTGGGGTAAGTATTTGGTGTCGCTGAATGCCTCCTGATCGAGGCATTCCAGCGACACCACTTAAGTTTAGGAGGTGATCGTTGATCGCCTCCTAAACACTTTTAAAACGGGCGTCCGGGGATGTTGACGCCCCGGGGATGCAGATCTCGGCGTTACCGAATGCCTCGACATCGTCCATCGCACAGACCTTCCCCGGCTGTCAGAGATCAGAGTTCCCCGCACTCTAAATTAAATTAGCCCTCAGTCTTCAGCATTAAATTAACCCTAAAGACCCCATTAACCACAAATGCCCCTAAATTAACCCTGAAGACCCATCAACCACAACTGCCTCTAAATTAACCCTAAAGACCCCATCAAACACAGCTGCCCCTAAATAAACCCTAAACACCCTATTATACATAACTGCCCCTAAAATAACCCTAAACACCCCATTAACCATAACTGCCCTTAAATTAACCCCCACCTCCCCTAACTTTCAGCAGCCCAAATATTAATTTTATACTCACAGTTAGATGAGTGTCTGAGCCGTGTGGATGTCACGCTCTAAGGAAATGGGCAGGCCAATCGTCACTGTGACTTCAGGGAACGACTGGTAAGTATTAACTGCTGTGAGTCTAACTGAATGAAAATAATTGTTAGTTGCAGCCCTAGTTGTATAATGAAATCATAGTAAATTCTATAGAAATAATAGAAATGAGTCAAAACATTTGGAGGGCTAGATTACTGATTTAATATAGTACATGAATGTGCAAACACCACATTTTACCTGTTTCTGATAAGAATATGGCTATGAATATTTTTCTGCATGGGGATTATGGGTGCAATGTCATGATTACACATGCCAATGATTACATATTTGACCTTTTTCTGATGGAAACATGGCTAGAATTATTATTTTATATGGTGATTATGGGTGGAATAGCATGCATGCACATGCCAAATATCACATTCGCCCTTTTTATGGGAAGATGGGTATAATATTTATATATGGGAATCACTGATGGACTATCAAGGGTTTCATATGGGGAGAGCAGGATCAGTCAAGAATTGTTACCTTCATTTTGGGACATTGACTGCGCTCAAGGGAGGGGGTGCAGGTGGCATCACTCCCCAGCGGCTGAGTGAGTGCATGGAAGATGGCACAGCCGGCCAGTCTCCCCAGCGGCAGCTCACAAGTCCGGGAGCGGAGGAATCTATCCTCCCTCCCCAGCGGCAGATCCTAATTGAGGGAGCTGAGGATATCGTCCGTCCCCCCCAGCGGCTGACAGATGGCCTGGGAGACGGCGCAGCCGGCCCATCTCCCCAGCGGCAGGAGGAGCACCAGGGAGGGGGTGCAGGTGGCATCACTCCCCAGCGGCTGAGTGCACGGGAAATAGCGCAGCCAGCCAGTCTTCCCAGCGGCAGCTCACAGGTCCGGGAGCGGAGGAACCTGTCCTCCCTCCCCAACGGCAACAGGAGCACCAGGGAGGGGACGCAGGCACCGTCACTCCTCAGCAGCTGAGTAAGTGCCTGAGAACATGTGCAACCGGCCCATCCCTCCAGCAGGCTCACCAGGGAGGGGATGCAGGTGGCATCACTCCCCAGCAGCTGAGTACATTCCAGGGAGAAGGGGCAGTCGGCACTTCTCTCCAGCGGCTGGTATGTTCATCGGGAAAGGCAGAATTTGGCCGGGTGAGCACTGCACTTGTAGGGGCAATTGGGCTAGGGGACCAGTAGGGACGGGATGGACTGACTAACTTCAGAGTCAACCCATCTGGGGTCTCCTCCTGTGTTAGTCTCTTTGCGAAGGAGGAGAAATGTCATGGAAGCCTCCGTGCCATGGGCTCCTGGAGGGGACTGAGTGCCAGCCTCCTTACTACAGACTATGGACCCTGGTAAGGAGTGCCATGTTATCCAAATCATAAGAGACTCTAAAGACTGTGGAGCTCGGAAACAGATTTGGGGTTCCTGCATTTTGGGACTGTGACAGTGTCATAAATCAAGTACTTACCCTAGCCAGCGTTCCCACGCTGAAACACTGCCTCGTATTATTTCTTCTCATTCCTGGCTTGCTGACACGGCAGCAAGCAGGGCCCCTCCAGTTACACACCCCTGCAGCTGCAGCCGGAGGTTAACAGAGGGAGGGGGCGTTCGCTCATCCGTTGCCAGGGAGACGCGTCTCTCTAGTTGCCGGCAGAATCCAGCTGTACGTAGGACACGCTCCAGTGTTGCCATAACAACACGTTTGAACCACTGACGTCATTTTAGACGTCTCGGTCCCAGTAACCTTTGCTGAAGTATCAGTTGAAGTTGGATTCCTATACTGAAGCGTTCTGGTTTTTTTTACCCTTTTGTATCAGACCCTATATACGTTTACTCCGACTATTGACTACTTGCAGCCTGCCTTTAAACCCTTGCTTCGTATTTTCACTCTGCCTCTGCCCCATTGTACCTCGCCTGGATTTTCTCGTGTGGATTGGTTTCTGCTACTAGGAACCCTCTCCCTTAGCAGCTCGCATATCAATAGTGACAGACGGTTCCTAGAGTCACCCTACCCCTCAGTTAATGTTATCGTTTTGTGTGTTATTAATAAAAATGTATTTTATTATTGCCTTATTTTCCTAACCGTTTACACACAGCACACTAAGGTCTGGGAGATAATCTAATCAAGACAATGTGTATTCCTTGTTTCAGTGGTGTCTGTGTCCTTTTGTATTGTTAATCCCTTTACTGCCCCTGTTGTCTCTGGGAGACAGATTAAGGGGGTGGTTTGTATCCCACTATCTTGTTTTATGTCAATGTATGTTTTGCTAGATATATCCAGCCGTCTGTGTCTAAAATAAAGCAGTTCTCCTCTTGTTGTACCTAAAGACTAGCCTTGCCTGGTTGTTTGGGTACTGGATAGCGATATCCCTTTACATTGCTTGTGGATATTGCCAACGGATTGCAGTGGTTTGTCGTCCTAGCGGGAGAAATCATCTCTTGGCGGAGAGGGACAACCTGAGGTCTCTGGTCGGTCCGTCACACCATATTCCTAACAGAAACCGGTCACATATGTTTCTTGGCATGTGTAATCATGACATTGCACCTATAATACCCACGTGGAAAAATAATTATACCCATAATCTTAACAGCAATTGATCTGACTGATGTTATTTGGTATGTGTAACAATGATATTCCTCCCATAATCCCCATGTAGAAAAATAAATATACTCGTATTCTTATCAGAGACAAGTCAAATATGTTACTTAGCATGTGTAACAATTATATTCCATGATACAAAAAAAAATGATACCCATATTCTTATAAGAAATAGATCAAATATGTTACTAGGGATGTGTAATCATGATATTTCACCCATAGCCCATGTAGAAAAATATTTATACCCATTTTCGTAACAGAAATAGATCAAACGTATTCCTTGGCACAAAACCATGATATTCCTCCCATAATCCCCATGTAGAAAAATAATACCCAAATTCTTAACAGCAATAGATCAAATATGTTACTTAGCACCGTGACAGAAGCCTCCATCAGGCTCCTCCCTATCGACTATGGGCCCAGGCCTTGTAGAGATTTCTGTGTGTGGATACAGGGGTTCTGTTTCTGCTGATTTTCCCCACGTTTTACTACTCAGAGTCCTGTTTTCAACTCAACATGAGTGTTGCTTGATGTTTGGGGTGGCCTGTAGCCACGCTGTGTAGCTAAGCTTCGGATAGCCACAGTGCCAATGGCGTCCCCCCTTCTATCTTCAATGCTGGTTCTGCCTGGCGCTGAAGGGGTTACTTGTTGGTGTCCCTGCAGGAGGAAGCAACTTTTGTCGGGAGTACCCAGTCGAGGTACAGGTCGGTCCTGTCACAAGCACGTGTATCCACAATATTCCACCCATAATCCCCATGTAGGCAAATCATTATACCCATATTCTTAACATAAACACGTCAAATATGTTCCTTGGCATGTGTTACCACAATATTCAACCATAATCCCCAAATTGAAAAATAATTACCATTAAATAGGTGAAATGTGGTGAAATCTGTACCTTGGTATATGTAATCATGATATTCTACCGACAATCCCCATGTAGAAAATTATTATAACCATATTCTTAACAGAAATAGAGAAAAACCATGACATTCTTCCCACAATCCCCATAAAAAATATATTCCCAGGTTCCAATCAAAACAGGTAAAATGTGATGTTTGCACATACATGTACATCAGCAATGTAGCCTTAAAAATGTTTTGACTAATTTTTCTATTCCTTTTATAGAATTTACTATTATTTCATTATACAACTGTATATGTATATATATATATATATATATATATATATATATATATATACACATACACACACAGAAAAGAACAACATATTTTGATTTACAACAGTCATTACCATGTATGTGTGTAAAAAGTGTACTGACATTCTACTGGTAGTGCTGAGCATTGCAGCCAATCATCCCATCATCCCAATATGTTGTTTAGTATGTCCCCCAATTAACACAAGGGGTAAAATTGAAAAATGCACGTTTCAAATATGGCCTTTTAGCCCCCGAACAACCCGACAAACCCATGCATGTGGGGTATCACTGAACTCGGGAGATATTGCTGAACACATATTGGGGTATTGTGTGACAGTGACATATACCAGGATCTATAAAATCATACCTAAAATAAAACGTGCGTGGGAGAAATACACACAAAAAATACTACTGCAAACTTTGACAATGGCTGGTGGTAAAATGTGTTAAAATCCCAGCATTTGAAATACCCTGGGGGTGTGTAGTTTTCAAAAATAGATGTTTTTATTGGTCACATTAAATTGGCCAGGCTCAAAGATGTACCAAATAGGGCATGGAATCACCAAATGTCAAAGTTCAACATTGAAAAATGTGTATGCCCAAAATGTGGCCCTTTTGCCCCCAAACAGCCAGCAAACCCTTGCATGGGTGGTATCACTGAACTCAGGGGATGTTACTGAACACATATACCTGGAATAAAAGTGTGTGAGACAAAAAAAAAAAAGCAAAAAATGACTACCACAAAGTTTGACAAATTCTGGAATTAGTGCATGGAAAGAGTTAAAATACTAGCATTTGAAATACCCTGGGTGTCTAGTCTTCAAAAATATATGGTTTAATTAGGTAAATTAATGCAATTTAATGCCAGCTTCAAAGATACCCAAAATAGCACATGGGGAAGAATTACCAGATTTGAAAAAGAAAAATGGTTTTGAAATAGCAAAATGCTACTTGGACTTATTGCCCATAAAGTGGAAAAAACGTTTATTTCTAAACGCAGGACAATATTTAGCAGGTTTTTTTACAAGCTTTTTTTACAAGTAAATTCTCAATTTTTCACCATATTTTATACTTCATTTAAAGAAAGCCCTTCTTAAAGAAAATTACAGCTGAACACGAGAAACCGCAGAAATGTTAAAACACAAAGGGTACCAAAAAAAATAAAATCAGCCATTGCCACGAAGGGGTATACTTGGGTAGCAGGATTTAACTTAACAATAGGGGTAAAACTTTAATATATAACTCTTGCCACAGCAGATAGAAAATAGTTATGCGTGTTAACTTATATGTGTGTGTGTGTGTGTGTGTGTGTGTGTGTGTGTGTGTAAAACAAGTTAAGCAATCAATATCACAGCAATCAATGCTATAGTGTCAAATGCCAATACAGTAATACATCACCAAGCCAAGTATTTATCACTCCTTTAGCTAATTAACTCGCAACTCAGCAGGGACTGGGAAACCCCTCAGAACAGTCCTTTCAAAAGAGCTTGTCTTGGATGCAAGGATCCCTGGATCCGTCCTGGGCTGCCTGTGCACATTCTTGCAAAAAAAACGCAGGCAAGGCTTCAGAGTTTGTGGTCGCAGCTGTGGATTTTTATAGCCATTTGGGGGACTTTCCAGAATCTTCCAGGGCCGGATGGCCCTCTCTTCTATGATGCTGGCCAGGCACCTTAAACAGAGGTCCTTCGCCATGTTGTTCTTATGCGCTTGTGAGTTTCTTTATCTATTCGGTACAGTGATTTGTACATGTTGACGTCTGATGCCTAAGTTACAAGTTATATAACTATACAGGAGTTACCAGGAGTCATAATTAAAATGCATTACACTCTCCCGAAACTTGTGACTGCTGATCCCTGTAAAAATCACCCTCCCTCCGCCCAGTGGCGGAACTACCGGGGTCACAGGGGTCGCGACTGCGACCGGGCCCTGGAGTTCTGCCAGTCAGGGGGTGTGACGGATCGTCCTGTGCCCCAGACTGGACACATCCGCCCGTCAGCTCCTTCCCTCTCCCAGTAAGCGGACACGCTGTGGCTGTCCGAAGAAAGCAGTCACAGACCAGCACTTCCCTCAATCATGAGACAGAACTTCATGCTTTGAGGTTAAAACAGAACTCTCTTTATTACAAACAGACAGAATTTATATCCAATGTCTTTTTCATGATCTAATTATGCTCTAAAAGTACATCATAACTCCCATCACTCTATCCTGTTCCATACAGTGGCAGAGCTGGGAGGCAGAGGCCTTGCACCCCCACCGCAGGACTCCTGAAAGGTAAGTGAACTTCAAAGAGGGAAAGGGTAGATAGGGAGAAGGGAGTGAGACAGGGGTAGATAGGGCAATCATACTCCTATCATGCCAAGTCTGCGAGTACATCCTGGAATCTGGGTATGCCTGGGCATGATAGGAATGTGATTGCTGTTAATTATATATATATATATATATATATATATATATATAATATTGTTATTTAATTGTTTTGTCCTATTTTGGTGTGTTACTTACTTTAAATAAAAGTGTTAGATTTTTTTATGGTGTGGGGGGGTCATATTCGTTTTGGCCAGGTAAATGCTGCACTTTCGGTTTCAGTCTAGAATTCCTTTCGGTGCATCCCTACTACTAAGCCAGACAATGAAGTGGTAGGCCTACACCACATCAATGTTTGGCGTAGTATATAGTGATTGGGGTTTTGTTACAAGTTTTTATTCCTTTCTTTTTTTGGGATGGGGGGGCGCCAGAGGAGTAGTCCGCACAGGGCGCCAGAACACCTAAGGCCGGCTCTGGTGCCACATTTACATTACTGCGCTCTTCTGTATGGCTCATTATAATGCCAATGTTTGTCTATGGAGATGACATTCATATGTGCTTTGATTTTATACACCTGTTAGAAATGGGTGCAGCTGAAAAACCCAAACTCAATAATTAGGAGGGGTGTCCACATACTTTTGGTCATATAGTGTATAAATATATAAAAATGTACAAACATTACGAAAACGTTATCCTTCACGTTGCATGACTGAGCTGCAGTAAGCCCTAATACATAGATACATAAATGAGGCAACGCTCAAGGAATCTTACCCATTCAACTATGCATTACACAGGCTAAACTCTTCACTTCATCATGGGAGAGTTATACAGGCGATTAAAATTGGTAGTTGGTTAATGAAATTTTTAACTAGAACTGAATGTGTGGTTAATAAACCGCTATGTTGGTATACCATGTTAAAACTCATCAGTTCATAGGATCAGCTAATTATACATTTGCTTATCACGTTGTGAGTTTGTAAAATTCAAGACTTGATTTCAAATAGTACTGAACTCAAACACATAACGCATGGTGTCTGTGTTGCAAGTAACTTGTGCTAAATGGATGTCAATTGGACTCACTCAACAAGGTGCTCGGTGAGTAACCTATGTAGGAAATTGATAATTCTTACCTGGGAGTTGACTTTCCTTGTCATTTCCACGGTGGCACTATTTTTACCACTCAATAAATCTATTTTTTAACTACACTGGGAAGGGGGGGGGTTAATCTGTTATAGAGTTTCCTGCCATTCTAGAGACGCGGAGCCATCTCTCCTTAAGTTACTTTATTATAAACATACTAGGAAATGTATATGCAGTTTTCAATCCAATATTAGTGGTCTTAAAATTACAAGTTCAACAAACAACTGTGGTCTAAGTGGGGTGGGGCCAGGTGTCTTCACTCCCGCTTAATTGTATTCTGGTAAATGGAAGATCTTGTAAATTTAATACCAACCTCCTATATGCACGGGTTTATACTAACTTTCCTTTATACTTTCATGTTCCATATTACTATTTATCCAGTTGTCTATACCCTTTTCCATCCTCAGCTACAGAATGACTTGTTGCTTTACCATCTCCCATTCTGGAATATTTATAGTATTGCAGGTTCCGGCTAATGCTAGAAAGGCTGCCATTAAAATATGTATTGCTATCTTGTTTATATGTAATTTTAGGCCAATTAGTTTGGATTAACACTACTTCTGGTAGCAGTTTAATTTTTCCCCAGTCATTTTAGATATAATCTCCAAAACCTCCAAATTTTTTTTTTCCCAGTGTCAAATACCAACTATGTATCAGTTTATAAAATACTTCTAAGATGTGTAGACAATGTATATGTTTCCTTATTTTGTTAAGTGGTCTAATCCATTTTGTCACGTTTGTTATCCAAGTTCCTCATCCCACACCCGAACAACCAGAGACCCTCTAGCTTCATTTAAGCTTGAAATGAAATCTTCAAACTGAGAAAAAGGAAGGCCACCCTCTGATTTATCCAGCTTTTTTATTCTAGTCATAGGTTCTGTGCATTCTTTGGGCAGTGAGGCCCCTTTTAGCCCTTTACCCTCAGAAATGTGAATATTTCTCTATCATTTAGAGAATATTCCCTTTTTAATCGTGCAAGTGCTTTACAAGTATTATCCTCTAACAAATCTTCAATACAGCGGATGCCTCTCCTTTCCCAATCTCATAAGCCTAACTCCTCTACATTCATACTGAATACTTTTATTTTTGTGGATGGAATTATTTTACTTCATAGCCTAAAGCGGGATTTTAATCTGTCCCAGCATTCCAGGCTATGAGAGACAAGCTCTTTTTTCTCTTATAACCCATAGAAAATTACTTAGCTAATATTTCTGATAAGACTAGTTAAATTTTATGACAATCCTCTGTAACCCCATTTATATGGTTCTTTTGTCAGCCTTATCAGGCTGTTGATGTAATGATATTTTTCTATACTGGGCACTCTCACAAACAAATTTGCTTCAATAATATTCCTTTGGGTTGGGAGTGATGTTAATACCCAGATAGTTTAGACCTTCAGCTGACCAAACAAAACCAGACAGACTAAATTCTCCACTTCTAATTTCCCAATATTAAAAGGCATTGTGACTGACATATCAATACTTTATTTATAATTGGAAACTCTCCCAAAGTGCTGTAGAACCTGTATCAACGCTGGTAAAGCGCTTTCAGGGGACCCCAGCATCAACACAGTCATCAGCATATAGTGCTATCTTCATTTGTCTGGTCCCTACTAATAGTCCCTTTATCTTTCCATTCCGTGTAATTTTCTGAGCCAAAAGCTCGACTGCCAACACATACAATAACTGTGGCAGGGAGCACCCTTGCCTTGTACCATTATGTATGCTGAACCAGTCAAATTATTCCTGCCACTATGGTTCTTGCTGTAGAATACATCATAATGGCCTTTAAATAGGTAAATCCAAAAACCCTAAGAGAATGTTCCATAAACTCCCATCTGACCCTGTCAAATGCTGTTTCAGCATTGAGAGACAGGGCCAGAAGGGAAACCTTTTTCTTTACAGTAAAATCCAAGACCTCCACCATTCTCCGCTTACTATTTGTGGAGGACCTACTTGGCATAAAGCTAACCTGGTCTGGATGGACCAGACCATTGATAACGAGCTTCATCCTGCTAGCCAGTACTACTGAGCAAATTTTCTGAATTTAACAGAGAGATCGGCCTGTAGTTCTTAACTTTTTCAGGATCCTTCCCTGGCTTTAATATCGCTACCATATTTGCTCTTAATTCATCATCAGGGATATAGGCCTGAAAGATGATTTGATTAAAAGCCTGCATCAAAGGTCTAGTATTCTTATCTTTCATGATCTTATATATCATTGCATCAAATCCATCCGGACCAGGGGATTTGCCCATTCAAATTTTAATTATAGCCTCCATTATCTCCTTTTCACTAATCGGCTGGTTCAGATCCATATACTGTTGTGCCGAGATATGGGGTAACAAAAGTCCTTTAAAATAATCATGAATGTCCTGGCTACTAGCCTCATTAGGTCGCGTATATAAAGAGCGATAGTATTCATTGAAGGCTATTCATTACCCTCCACTATTTTATTAATCGTCTTCTTAGATTCCTTCCCATTTACTCTGTTGGTGAAGAACTACTCCGCACGATGTCCAAAATAGTAGAACTTTGTTTTTACGTATTCTAGCTTCTTTGTTGTTTGTTCTGGTTGGACTTTATTTATTTTTTCATTAATTTGTGCCAGTTTCTCTGATAGATGCTTTCTTATTTTGTCTAGATACATATCATTCTAACGATAGGCCCTAGTCTGTCTCAATTGACATCACGCTTTAATCAAGTGGCCTCTTACTAACAATTTATACGTGCACCACACTATATCTTTCAGTAATACCCCATTTAACCTCCAGTTTAATCTTTAAAATTCTTTTTGGGTGGATTCTACTTCCATAATTACCATACAGTGAAGGAAAAAATTATTTGATCCCCTGCTGATTTTGTACGTTTGCCCACTGACAAAGATATGATCCGTCTATAATTTTAATGGTAAGTTTATTTGAACAGTGAGAGAAGAACAACAAAAAATTCTAGGATAACGCATTTCAAAATATGTTATAAATTATTTTCAACAGGAAAAAAAAAAATAAAAAAAAAAAGTTATACATTTATTTGCATTTGAAATAAGTATTTGATCCCCTATCAATCAGCAAGATGTCTGGCTCCCAGGTGTCTTTTATACAGGTAACAAATAGATTAGGAAGGGAGGATGTCAGGGACAAGATTGTAAACCTACACAAGGCTGGAATTGGCTACAAGACCATCGCCAAGCAGCTTGGTGAGAAGGTAACAACAGTTGATGTGATTATTCACAAATGGGAAAAAACACAAAATAACTCAATCTCCCTCGGTCTGGGGCTCCATGCAAGATCTCACCTTGTGGAGTTTCAATGATCATGAGAACGGTGAGGAATCCGCACAGGAGTATCTTGTCAATGATCTCAAGGCAGCTGGGACCATAGCCATCAAGAAATCAATTGGTAACACTACGCTGTGAAGGACTGAAATCCTTCAGCACCTCCAAGGTCCCCCTGCTCAAGAAAGCACATGTACAGGCCCGTCTGAAGTGTGCCAATGAACATCTGAATGATTCAGAGGAGAACTCGGGGAAACTGATGTCAGATCAGACCAAAATTGAGCTATTTGGCATCAACTCAACTCGCTGTGTTTGGAGGAGGAGGAATGTTGCCTATGACCCCAAGAACACCATCCCCACCGTCAAACATGGAGGTGGAAACATTACGCTTCGGGGGTATTTTTATGCTAAGGGGATATGACAACTTCACTGCATCAGAAGGACGACGTATGGGGCACCTCCTTCCCCCAGCCAGGGCATTGAAAATGGGTCATGGATAGGAATTCCAGCATGACAATGACCCAAAACACACGACCAAGGCAACAAAGTAGTGGCTCAAGAAGAAGCACATTAAGGTCCTGGAGTGGCCTAGCCAGTCTCCACACCTTAATCTCATAGAAAATACGTGGAGGGAGCTGAAGGTTCGAGTTGCCAAACGTCTGCCTCGAAACCTTAATGACTTGAAGGATCTGCAAAGAGGAGTGGGATAAAATCCCTCCTGAGATGTGTGCAAACCTGGTGGCCAACTACAAGAAACATCCGACCTCTGTGATTGCCAACAAGGATGTTGCTACCAAGTCATGTTTTGCAAAGGGGTCAAATACTTATTTCACTGAGTTAAATGCAAATCATTTTATAATTTATCTGAAATGCGTTATTCTGGATCTCACTGTTCAAATAAACCTACCATTAAAATTATATACGGAACATGTCTTTGTCAGTGGGCAAATGTACAAAATCACCAGGGGATCAAATCATTACTTCCTTTTACTGCATTATGGTCCGACCAAGTAATATGCTTAATAAGGACCTTTTGACCAGGTTAACCAAGGGCCTTTATCCCAAGAATATGTCTATCCTTGAATGAGACAGATATGTTGTAGAAACTGATGAAATACCCTCCATCTATCCACCAAGGACGAATTATTTTTTGCCACCTGGAACGCTCTTGCCATCTGTCTTAGTTTTTGTCTGACAGAATCCATACTGCTTTGTCTTGCTTTGTCTACCCCAATGTTGCAGAGTCTTCCACACGGCTAGGAGTTTGATAGTTTACGTGATGAAACCATTCCTGAGACGACCATGTGCCCTAAGTGATGTTTGTTCCCAAAGTAGTCCCCAAATGTTACAGGCTGTAGAAAGAAGAGTACAGCAAAAAGGCTTCCAGGAGAGGCTCCTGGGAAGGTTTTTTTATTTCATCCACCAGGCGAGGGAGGATATCACAAGTTGGGAGAGTAATACCTACTAATGGGAGTGATAGGTTGGACCCATCCCAGTGGTCTATAACAAACCGTTGTAGGCGTCTCATATGGGCTAGGGTCCATGGTACTGCAAAAGAGGCTGTAATCATCAGGCCTAGGAGCGACATTAGGCATCTGATAGATATCCTCTTGCAGCGGATGGCCGACTGAATAAGATCCGGAAGTTTCTGTATCTTTTCTTTTGGAAGAAAAGCCACAGAGTCCAGGATCATGCCCAGGAAGGTCAGTCTTCTGCTGTCGAGAGGGATTTTTCCATGTTGAAAAGCCAAGGTATCACTGATGATTATGCCTGATGAGAATGTGAAGGTAGGCGTCTATTAAGGCCATAAAGTCCACTGAAGAAAGGATCTCGGTTGTCTACTTGAGTGTCTACATACAGAACCTGTGGTATATAATGCACCTGTTCACGGAACGGAGATTTATGATGAGTCTGAATTCTCCTGAGGGCTTTGGCAGCACAAAAACATATAAGTACCTCTCCCCTGTTCTGCTAGGGGGGCTGGGATAAGTGCACCTTTCTTGATAAACTCCCGAATACATTAGAGGAAGCCGGTCTTTTTTAGGGGATCCTTCGGGGATGAATAGTTGAGAAGGAATGTAGTGAACTCCAGGGAGTAGCCTTGACGGATCAATCAAGAGAAGCCAAGGGTCTCTGGTGATCTTCTTCCAGTTGTTGACAATTTTTGCTATTCTCCCTCCTACCGGTGTCTGACTGGTGTCAGAACTTCTTGGACTTGTCTTTCTCTTCCCCTCTGGAATCTTTGTCCACCTCCCTTAGAGTAGGGTTTGTCCCGAAAGGACTGCCGCGATAAGTAGTTATCCCTACTCTTAAAAGGTAGAAAGGTGTTAGATTTAAATTATTGTGGGGCTCTTCTTTGTGGTAGCCAGTTTGTCTTGTGTAGTAGACTCCAAAACAGTATCCAGGTCGCTACCAAACCATTGTTTGCCTTGGAACCGTATACTGCAAAGCTTATTCTTGGAGGCGCTATCAGCTCTCAAAGGTTTAAGCCAAAGGGATCGTCCGGAGACGGTGGAGAGTGCTGTAGCTCTGGCTGACGTGTGCACAGATTCAATTGCTGCATCTGAAATAAAATCAAACCACCAAACAGGTGTTTGAGATATTCCGGGCAACCTTTTCTGCGCCCAGGATGGCAGCTAGATCTTTTGCGAGTTTGGAATCTGCTGCTGCTTCAGAGCACCATTTAGCAGCACTCTCAGCTCTTTTAACCATAGGATCCCTGAAATGAGAGGAATCCTCTACTGGAATGGCTGTAGTTTTTGAAGCTTTAGCTACTGCTGGGTTTACTTTGGGAAATTCCCACAGCTCTGCACGTTTGAGTCTCTTTATTCTGTTGGGTAAGGAGACCTTCCTATCAGGATACTTCCATTGTTCTGTAATTATGGTCGAGAGGGAATCATGTACCAGAGAGGTATTTTGCTTGTTCGTGTGACCTTGGAAGGGATTACATTACATTACACTTATTTATAAAGCGCCGGCAGATTCCGCAGCTCTGTTACAGTCAGTAGAACAATTTCACATACAAAAAGACATACAATAACAAACTGGTGCAAAGGAGAAGAAGGGCCCTACTCTTGCGAGCTTACAATCTAGTCGGTGGTTGAGGGGGAAGTGAGACAATAGGAGAGGACTGCTTGGATGGGGGTGTGTTGATCTGGTTCCAATGATGTGTTGTAGCTGTTTTCTGCAGTGGTACCTGGTATGTAGTTTCCCTCCCGTGTAACTCTTAAATATCCACTTATGATGAGGCCACAGCAGCTACATTTCCAAGCAAGCTTGTTTCCAAGGGATCACACTTTGTGACTGAGGTTTCTTCTTGTAGATTCAATGTAGATTCTACTGCAGATATTTTTCCTCTATGGGAAAAAATAAATTGTCCTTTCTTATTTCGCCCTCCTCGTCTGAGGAATTGGGATAGAATGCTCATATTCTGAATAGGCTTCTGGGTCTTCCTCTATAATAGGTTCAGGAGATGGGTGAACACATTTTGGACTCTGGAGCCTGAAGTGAAGTTGTGGCCATCCACTTAAAGTAATCTAATGGAGTCCTGCTTTCAGCCATGATGATAGATCCGTAACTGGAGACTGTCTGGCTTTTGCGCAGGTATCAAGTAAATGTGCAGAGGGGTTGTGCAGCGTTTTACGACAGTCACCACAGGCTTTGTATTTTATTTTCCTGGGAGGAGGGGGCTCAGGAGAGATGTCTGGAAAAATGCCTTACTTGAGAGCAGGCACAAAATAGCACTTGAGAATACAAGGAACTCAGCAATTGTAGCATAGGTACGATACACCTTACAGGGAGTGGAGGTGAACGTTTTTGTCGTGCCGGAAGTGACGCACGTGAAACCGGAAGTGCGGTTGGCATCCTACAATCCCTCTATTTCTTGCTGTGCACTGTTGCTGGAGACCACTGACCTACCTACCACGGTGGTGCTGGGGACTGGAGTGCCAGTGTAATCCTAGAAATTCCCACAGAGGGGGCTTTATGGCAAAACAGACGGTTCCCAGATGTGAGGGCTAGCCCCGCATTGGAAATCAGGCTGAGGAGAAACTCATATTGCCGAGTAACAGCAATACCACATTGGAGAACCTCGCTAAAAAGGTAAAAAGGAGGTAAGAGCCCTGCAACCTTACTGAGAAGGCAGGAAAACAGACTGGGGAAGGAGAGAGAGGTTTCATCTTTTATAGAGTTTCCTGCTATTCTAGAGAGGTGGAGCCATCTCTCCTTAACTGCTACCTGGAATGACAATATGTTTTAGTGGATGCAACTTTTCAACTCAAGGCTATTCCTGGGCCAACTCAACACATTCCAAAGTAGTGTATTGAGGGTGTACCACCTTAGACTCTATGGCACAGTAATCATTTCACATCTGTATACCAATGGCAGAAAAGGGAAATATTTAGATGATTTTCAGCAACATTATTCACTAATCACTTAGCTTGCACGTGACATGAATTGTATAGTTTGCCTCTTTTCTCTGGTCAGGTCTACAAGACAATCCTTTAAATCTGCTCAACAGAAAAATGGTAGAAATATCCATTCTTACCAGGAATAAAAAGCACATCTCCTGCTTCCAAAACGCAGTCATAGCGTCTCGCTTGAGAAAAAAGGGGATATTTGACTAAATCTGGGTTATCCACATCTAACACTTCAGATTTATCTCCTGCAAAGTAGTAACAAGAAAACAAAAAAAAACTATTTAAAAACAAAAAAAACCCACAAAACAGGCTACTCGTAGTTTTCTACCTAGCTTATAGAAATTGTAATTACACGGTACTTAAATATCTATATTCAAAGTTATACTGGACCAGTACAAGTGCAGCAAAATTGTTTTTATGGTCCCTAGTGAATGTTTCTGCTGAGCACTTCAAAACTCTTTTGCTTGGCGTTCCTCTCGATTTTCTCCTCTGCTATATATCCAAAATTCTGCTGCTAGGCAAATCTTCCTTACATGACACTTTGCTGGCTCCCTATTATCTCAAGAATTCAATTTTAACCCTAACATATAAAGCCCTCCATAATACATATCTGCCCTACTAGATCCTTATATTCGTCACATGGGCTAAGACTTTCCTCCTCTCATCACCTTTTCCCGCTTTCAATACCACCCCCCCTTTCAATATTCAAGAAAAAAAATCTCAAAAGCATACCATCTTTGTACCTAGATCTTACCTACCACTAATACAACCACAACTACCACTCAACTTTCTCCATACTATGTTCCTCCTCACCCCATCCCCTATAGATTGTAAGGGTGTGTGCAAGGTCTTCTTTGCTGAATATATCAGTTTATCAGAGCAGGGTTTGGGGGGGGGAAAAAAAAGTTAGATTTGTTTTCTTCCCCAATCATGGTTTTATTTTCCTGATGCCCGGGGTTTGTCGAGCCTTGCTTTACACTAATATACATTGAAGGAAAAAATGTGATCCCCTTCTGATTTTGTATGATTGCCCACTGACAGATAACATGATCAGTCTATAATTATAATGGTAGGTTTATTTGAACAGTGAGAAACAGAGTAACCCAGAACTCAGAATAATGCATTTCAAGTAAGTTATAAATTGATTTGCATTTTACTTATTTGAAATAAGTATTTGACCCCTTTGCAAAACATGACTTAGTACATGGTGGCAAAACCCTTGTTGGCAATCAGAGGTCAGACAGTTCATGTAGTTGGCCACCAGGTTTGCACACATCTCAGGAGGGATTTTATCCCACTCCTCTTTGCAGATCATCCTAATCATTAAAGTTTCGAGGCTGATGTGTGGCAACTCGAACCTTCAGCTCCCTCCACAGATTTTCTATAAGATCAAGGTCTGGAGACTGGCTAGGCCACTCCAGGACCTTAATGTGCTTCTTCTTGAGCCACTACTTTGTAGCCTTGGCAGTGTGCTTTGGGTCATTGTCATGCTAGAATACCCATCCATGACCCACTGGGTGAGGGAAGGAGGTTCTCACCCAAGATTTGACGGTACAGGGCCCCATACGTCATCCTTTTGATGCAGTAAAGTTGTCCTGTCCCCTTAGCAGTAAAACACCCTTAAAGTATAATGCTTTCACCTCCATGTTTGACGGTGGGGATGGTGTTCTTGGGGGTCATAGGCAACATTCCTCCTCCAAACAAGGCAAGTTGAGTTGATGCCAATTTTGGTCTCATCTAACCACAACACTTTCACCCAGTTTTGTTGTTATTCTGTCAATAACTGTTCAAATAAAATTATAGATTATGTCTGTCAGTGGGCAAACGTACAAAATCCGCAGGAGATCAAATAATTTTTTCCTTCACTGTACATACATTATACAGTAAACAGACACAATCACATCTTATGCTCACAAACACCTTACAATAACACGCATTCATGCTAACATTGTATGCTCATGTACACACGTTAACACCATACACTAATACATTTTAACACTATATGCTGACATACACATTAATACCAATGCCATACTGTAACATGGTGCTAGCACCACACTCTAATGCACACAGTAGCGTACCTAGCGGGGGGCGGTCCGCCCCCGGGTGCCGCTCGTCAGGGGGGTTCCACGGGCCAGGGTGACCACATGTCCCGGATCCCCGGCAGCCTTGTCATTTTTTTTTTTTACACGGAGGAAAGAGAGGGGCGCCTAGCAACCGCTAGTGCCGGCATGTCATGCTCAGCAGCGAAGCCGCGGCAGAGCAGGAAGACAAAGGCGTTGTGCTCCCACCGCAGGACTTCTGGATGGTAAGTCCAAAACCTTTAACTACAAAGGTGGGTAGATAGTAAGGAGGGAGGGGGGGGGGTAGATAGTGAGGAGGAAGGAGGGGGTAGATAGTGAGAAGGAGTAGAAAAGGAGGAAGGAAGATAGTGAGAATGAGTGAGAATGAATGAATGTGTGGATGAATTGTCTGAATGAGAGAGATAATTAATGAGTTTGTGAGACTGCATTAATAGATGTGTAAATTTGTGTGAATGAGAGAGAATAAATGATTGTGTGAATGAAAGTGTGAATTAGTGAGTGACTGTTAAAGTGTTTATGTGTATGATAGATGTATAATTGATGGAGAGCAAGATGTTTGAGCCTCGGGGACAAAGATGGCACAGGCCGGGCTGTCTGGCGACAAAGTTGACTCATGCTGGGCTGTGTGGGGACAAAGATGGTAAATCCTAAGTGTGTGATCTGGGTGCTGGTCAGGTTCTATGTGGGCAATGTGAACGCCAGAGCTGGCTTTGGGTTGTGCACCCTATCATCTATGCCTGTAGTTTTATCTCTTGCTAGGTTTCCATAAATTATTATTGTGTACCTGCAAATACGGGATTTGTATGTCTGATTCTATGCCTCCAGTGCTGAGTTCACATGTGAACAATAATAATAATAATAATAAATATAAATATATATATATATATATATAATTGCTAACAGCAATCACACTCCTATCATGCCAAGTCAGCTAGTACATGCTGGAATCTGGGTATGCCTGGGCATGATAGGAGTGTGATTGCTGTTAACAATCATATATATATATATATATATATATATATATATATATATATATATATATATAAATAAATAAAGAGAGGGCTGTTAGGTTTGCAGGATTGAGGAGAAACTGAGTGAAGGAGCAACTACAGCCAGCGCTGCAGCCCACCAGGTTTGAAGCTTTACCTAGGGAAAACCTGTTACTTTGCTTAGGCTGGTAGAAACGTATCCGGATGTTTAGTTAGAGCCGGACAGGCTTAGAGTTTGTTTACAAGGTGCTCTGTGCCTACAGCATCTAAATAAACACGCTTTACGTTTGAAACCTGTGTGAAGACTGTCATTGCCGCCCCACGCGTGAGCTGTTCCCTACAATATATATATATATATAATTGTTAATATATTAATATTGTTATTGAATTTTTTTGTCCTATTTTGCTGTGTTACATAAAAGTGTGAGATTTAGTTTCGGACAGGTAAATGCTGGATTTTCGGTTTCAGTCCAGAATTTTCGTTTCGGTGCATCCCTAAGCCAGACACAATGTTTGGGTTAGTATATAGTGATAGGAGATATGCTGCACTATTATCAGTGTCTGGCTTAATGTATAGTGATAGGGATTACGCTGTACCACCATCAATGTCTCCCTCAGTATATATCCAAAATAAAGAAGCAGAGGCTCAGCACTCAAATGATAAGGTGAGTTTATTTCACACAGGCAACGTTTCGACGCACAGGTCTTTCTCAAGCCGCCGAAACGTTGCCTGTGTGAAATAAACTCACCTTATCATTTGAGTGCTGAGCCTCTGCTTCTTTATTTTGGATTTATTGAGGGACTTGGTGGTACCCTGGCTCGTGCACTGCAGGTTCTAGCATGTACTAGTTGCTAGCCGACACTTCTGCAACACCAAAATTGGACAAAAACCAATTATATATATATATATATATATATATATATATATATATATATATAATTGTTGTTGATTTTTTTGTCCAATTTTGGTGTGTTAACCACACTTATTTAAAATAAGTAACACACCACAATTGGACAGAAAACAGGAATTTTACTCACCGTAAATTATTTTTTCCTTATTATAGTGGCAGTACACATGGGTGTTGCTCTTCCTTAGGGACAAGGATCTGAAATACAAAGAGTTAAACCCTCCCCCTTCCCTAACTTCTTGTCCTCCTCACCCATAAGACCACACCGGACCAAACACAGCCAGTAAAAGTACCAAGAATACAAACATGCTTGAAAAAATATCTTTAATGGTAGACAACATGAGGGAGGGAAACATGTACTGCCACTATATTAAGGAAAAAAGAATTTACGGTAAAATTCCCATTTTTCCTGGCATATAGTGGCAGTACACATGGGGATATAGCAAGATAACCAAATGGGAGGGGAATATTTAAGAGGCCACTGACTGGTGCATCCTGCGCCAGAAAAAATGCCACAGAGGAGGAGAAGATGTCTAGTAAGTAATGCTGGACAAATGTATCGAAGGAAGACCGGGTCGCTGCCTTACACATATTTCTTCAGGAGATGAGGTCGACTTTCCAAACCTAGACCCAGACAAAGCTCTTGTGGAGCGAGTTGAAATATGGGACAAGATGACTTGCCTGCTGCTTGAGTGAGCTAGGCAAATGGTCTCTGTAAGCTTCCTCAAGATGGCTAGCGTGATCTGAATATCTACCAAAAAAAAGACAAATAATTGATCCATATAGCGGAAAGCAGTGATGCGATCTGTAGAAATGTCTAGAGCTCTTTGGACATCCCAATATGCCATTGTCTCCTCCGGAAATACCTGATCCTGATGGAAAAATGGTGATCATAGCAGCTGAAGGCAGAGCTAGTAGTTACCCATTTGCCACCAACAATGCCATCTTCAGCGAGAAAAACTTTAGAGACTTCTTCCAGAGGTTCGAAGGGTACAGAATAGAGAGCTAATAAAATCAAGGTCAAAAACCCAGGAAGGAAAAAATGAGACTGTCTGGGGGTTGCCGAATAGTTGCCACTTAAAGAAATGCTTGATCAGAACATACAAGGCCAAATCCTAAAGGAGAAAAAGACTGAGGGCTGATACTAGCCCTTTTGAGACATTTGACCTAGTAAGAATTTGTCTTGCAAAAAAACACGAGGACAGAACAAGTAGAAATAAAAAAAAACCCTGCATAACCAGGAGAGGAATTCCCTCCAAACCGGAAACCTCCGAGTAAGGAGGACCTCAGCCATGTCATGGGAAAGTCCATTATCTCTAAGGATAATCCTCGCCAAAACTAGGCCATCAAAATGACCATCTGAAGGAATTCTGTTCTCCACCAGCTGGGACGAAAATGGCAGCTCCCAAACTCATGAGGCCATATTGTTTAGCTCTGAGAACTAAGTCTGTATTGGCCAATATGGGATAGATGTTAAGACCCTGGCCTAATCCGTTCGAATCTTGAGGAGGACACGTGGGATCATAGCCACTGCAGGAAAAATGTAAGCCACCCTGAATCTCCATATCACTGGCATAATGTGCAGCACCAGAGGGTTCACCCATGAATACAGAGAGGCTAAAACCCAGAAGACTGCTGTTGTCTCTGGTTGCCACAAGGTTAAAACCTGGAAGACCAAACTAGAACCAGGATGGAGAATATTCTTTTGTCTAGGGAATCAATCCGATCTGCTGATGTAGTCTGCAGTTTCCTTGAAACGCGTGGCTGACAAATCTTTTGGTTTTGTTGAGCCCATGTCATGACTTCTTCCGAGAAGGCCTGAAGTTTTGGAATCCGGGTGCCGCCATGTCTGTCGATACATGATATTGTGGTAACTTAGTCGGGTTGGATTCTTACAGCCTTCCCTTTAGCCAAGGACTAAACTACTTGAGGGTGTAAGAAATGAAGGGTGCCTTTAAAATGTGATATAACATTTATTGCATAATGTTTTGGGGACGATTTGGGTTTCTATAAGGTGAGATATCTGGTTTTACAATGTAAGGTAATTTGCATAGTAATGCATTACAAAGGGTTTGGAACAAAGGCTCCAACAGAGGTGGGATACCCCACAGGGGGTCAGACAACTGAAGCCGATGTATATTAACATAACTGTGTGCATGTTTGCATAGACTACCTGTCTCCTCCATAATTGGGTCATACAGGAAATCTCTGGAAAGAGGGGTTGGGTGAACCACTTTCTGGGAGGTACAAGGAATTCTGGGATGACTAGTTAGGGGTTGCAATAGTCAGAGGAGTCTGAGTAAGAGAGAAAGGAGAGTCGGAGAAAGGAGAGTCGGAGAAAGGAGTCTGAGAAAGAGGAGTCTGAGAAAGAGGAGTCTGAGAAAGGAGAGCGCAGTGAACAATAGTGTCCTGGGTCAGGAGACTCAGAACGAAGCTGCGCAAGATGGCGTTCGGGAGAAGCCTGTGAGCTGAGAGAGGTTTCCCAAGAATGTGCTTAAGTATCCCTTTTGTTTTGTATTATTGACAAATGTTTTCTGTATGTTATATGTTTTATAACCTGTAACAGTGGCCTAGTTCAATATCAATATAGATTTTTCTATACGCTTGTATTTGTGCTTTATTCGTCACACATTCCCTAAAAGAATATCCCAGTAAGAGGGTCATAATTTCTTACAAGGGGCAAAAAAAAAAAAACGCTTAACCCCTTCGTGACAATTGCCGGTCCGGGCACGTCACTGAAAATCGTGACGATTATGACAATTGACGTGCCAGGACCGGCACGTCTTTAAACGGGTGAAAAAATCGATCCGTGATCGATTTTTTCACTCAAACGGTGTTGCTCTAATGCCTCGACATCGAGGCATTGAGCAACACCAAAAAAAACATTCCCGCCCCCCCCGATCGCTCCTAGGAGCAAAAAAAAAACATGTTTGAAAGACTGCACGTCTTTCAAACATGGCGGCGCCCGCCGCTGAAAAACGGGTTTAGGAAGCGATCGCGAGTCGCTTCCTTTGCTTAGCTGGTGTTGCTAAGATGCCTCAGTATCGAGGCATCTTTGCAACACCTGTTTAGCAAAGGAAGCGACTCGCGATCGCTTCCTAAATGCTCAACTTACCTTCCCGGTGCCGGTGTCTTCGAAACACACGCGGTGTTTCAAGATGGCGGCGCCCATCAAGCCGGGGGGCGGAGCCTGATGACATCATCGGGGGGGTGTTGCTGGATGTCATGGACATCCAGTGAATAACACCCCTAGTGGTCAGATCACTCATAAGAGTGATCATGATTTGATAAATCAAAGGCAATGTTTTCTAAACATTGCCTTTGATCAGTATTGGATCTGCCCCCCTCCTTCACTTGCTTCTAGTGAGGGAGAGAGACAGATCGGTGTGTTCAGGTATTCCCTAATAAAAATATATATATATTGATCCAAAGGCTCTTATAAGAGCCACCCATATAATATTAACCCCTTCATTGCCATTGATCACTGCATGAACAGTGATCTTGCATAGTGGCAATTGTTTTTGGGTTTTTTTTTTTTTTTACATTTTTTTTTACTTTTTTTAGGTTTTTTTAACTTTTTTTTAGTTTTTTTTTTTTTTTATTATAGCCATTAACCCTTTCCTTCCCCACTATTTTTGCTGCAATTCTTACCATGCAGCGGTATACGGCTGAGGAGGCGTATGCCTTTTTGGCCACAGATTCTGAGGCCACTGATACAGCGTCAGATTTTGACGTTGGTCAGTTCACAGATACATCTAGTGATGTATCTGTGGCTGTTAGGACGCCTGCCACACGTAGTCGTGGCAGTGCACCAGAGGCATGGGTAGCGCCTAATAGGTACAAGCCAGCTATCCCTCCTTTTTCTGGAATTCCTGGCATCAATATTGATGTTACAGGATTCACTCCACTGCAATTTGTGCAGGTTTTTTTGGGAGACGATGTCTTGGGAGACATTGTCACACAAACAAACATTTATGCCCAGCAGCACCGTGCTGCTAGCCCTAATTCTTTTTGGGCAAAACAGCCATGGACTCCCATTGACGTGCCAGAATTTCTTAAATTCTGGGCACTCACAATGTTAATGGGCATTATAAAAAAGCCCTCCATCCGCTCCTACTGGAGCACCAGCCCCATCTTTAGTACCCCCATTTTTGCCCAAACTATAACTAGGCAAAGGTATGAAATGATTCTTCGTTTCATGCATTTTAGCGACAACAGCCTGTGCCCCCCTAAGGAGGACCCCCAGTTTGATAGGCTGTACAAAATCCGCCCCCTGATTACCCATCTCGCTGCCAGGTTTCCAGAGGTTTATACACCTGGAAAGAATATCTGCGTGGATGAATCCCTAATGAAATATAAAGGAAGGTTGGGATTCAAGCAGTATATTCCTTCCAAGCGCTCCAGGTATGGAGTGAAGGTGTATAAGCTCTGTGAGAGCGAGACAGGATATACTCATGCCTTCCGGGTATACGAGGGTAAGGATAGCTACCTTGACCCTCCAGGTTGCCCAGATCATCTGGGCACCAGTGCCAAGATTGTTTGGGACCTAATATTCCCCCTTATGAACAAAGGCTACCACTTGTATGTAGATAACTTCTATACAAGCGTCCCTTTGTTCAAGCTGCTGTATTGTTTCGATACGGTAGCTTGCGGTTCTATAAAAAAGAACCGCTTGGGTTTCCCACAACGCCTGGTACGAACCCGGCTAGGAAAGGGGGAGACCTCAGCTCTACGCCAAGAGGAGCTTTTGGCATTGAAGTTCAAGGACAGAAAAGAGGTGTGCATGCTGAGCACCATCCACGATGAAAGAACCGTGGAGGTTTCTGTCCGTGGCAGAGCTGGGGTCACTAGAAAGCCAGTGTGCATCAGGGCCTATAACAAGCACATGGGTGGAGTTGATCTGTCAGATCAACTCCTACAGCCCTACCTCATTATGAGGAAGACAAAGGCCTGGTACAAGAAGGTTGCAATTTATCTAATGCAAATTGCAACCTATAACGCTTTTTTGCTGCACAAAAAAGCAGACACTGGGCTGAAGCTGTCTTTTTTGCAGTTTCAGCTCGAAGTAATTTCAGGTATCTTGTACCGTGATGCACCTGGTCCCCAAGTAGTGATGGGAACCAACAGAATTGGGGCTACCCATTTTATTTTTAAAATCCCCCCTACAGCAAAGAAGCAGAATCCCCAAAAGAGATGCAGGGTATGCTACAGCAGGGGGCAAAGAAAGGACACCACATTTTACTGTCCAGATTGCCCTGGAAAACCTGCACTCTGTGTCGGTGACTGTTTCAAGCTGTATCACACAGTTTCCCATTTTTAATTTTTTTTTTGTTCCTGCTCCATTTTTGTATTTTTTTTTTATTTTTTGTTACATTTACTGTTTTTTAGCTTTTATTTGCTCCACCATTTTTAAGCGTTTTTATTTGCACTGTCAAGTGAACCCTGTGTCCATTCCGTGGCATGAGGGACCACTTAAGGTGCTAGATCAAATCCCTTCTTGGAGATAGGCCAGGCTTTCTTGTAACCTGTCCCTACTGATAGTTGGGTACAAGCATTTTTCTTTACCCAGATGTAAAATTCCTACTGAACTTGAATTGCTCATGTTCCAAATGTGGCCCTTTTGCCCCCAAACAATCTGACAAACCCATGCATGTGGGGTATCAATGTACTCAGGAGATGTTGCTGGACACATATCGGGGTGTTGTGTGACAGCAACATATACCAGGAGCTGTAATTTCACACCTGAAGTACAAAGTATGTGAAAAAAACACCAAAAACAATTACTATCCCAAACTTTGACAAGGGTTGGTGGTAGGATTAGTGCATGGAAAGGGTTAAACTATCAGCATCTAAAATACCCTGGGGTGTCTAGTTTTCAAAAATATATGGTTTGGTGGGGTAAATTTAATTTGCTGGCTTCAAAGATGCCCCAAATACCACATAGAGACAGAATTACCAGATTCAGAGAAAAATGGTTTTGAATTAGCAAAACGCTACTTGTACTTATTGCCCCATAACGTATAGAAGAAAGCAAAAAAACATAAAAACATTGGGTATTTCTAAACTCGGGACAAATAGTAGAATCTATTTAGCAGGTTTTTTCAGTAGTTTTTTATGATGAATAAAAGATTTTTCAAATAAAAGTGAGAAAATGTGTTTTTTTTTTTTCAATTTTTCGTCATATTTTATTATTTTTATTATAGGAAATTACATCATATGAAAAAAAATTTGGTGTCTGAAGAAAGCCCTTCTTGTCCTGAAAAAAACAATATATAACTTGTGTGGGTTTAGTAAATGGGTTAAGAGAAAATTACAGCTAAACACAAACACCGCAGAAACGATAAAACAGCCATTGTCACGAAGGGTACAAAAAGTAAAATCAGCCTTTGTCACGAAGGGGTTAAAGATCTCGATAATTCGAGACTGGGTAAGATTATTAGTGACCGCTTGCCCTGCCTGAAGAGATAACCAAAATGCGCTCCCCAGCCTGTTTTTAAGGCATCTGTGGTCAGAGTGATCAACGATCACTTTCTAAGCTTAAACTGTGTTGCTGTAATGCCTCAATGTCGAGGCATTCAGCAACACCGAGATCGGCATCATGGGCCATGTCTGGCCCCTCCCCGGGGCGTCAACATCCGCCATACATTGTATGGCGGCGGACGACCGTTTTAAAAGCGTTTAGGAGGCGATCAACGATCACCTCCTAAACTTCAATGGTGTCACTGGAATGCCTCGATCAGGAGGCATTCAGCGACACCAAACACTTACCCCAGGACGGGCTGTGACCGCTCTGGAGAGCGGTCACAGCCGCCACTGCCAGTGATCTTCGCCATCTGCAAGATGGCGGCCGCCCAGTAAAAAAAATAAGTTGAAAAAGTTTGCTAGATGGTCTCCAGACCCTCTAGAGAACTCTGGCTCCACTTGCAGGTTGAATACAGGTACTGCATTCAACCATACAAGTCAATGGAGCCCAGCTTTCTAATCACTATGTAATTAGTAAAATATTTAAAAAAAAGAAAAAAAAAACATGGTAACATTTAAAAGTTATTATGCATCAGAGGAACTATCCAGTTCCAGCAAAATGTAAAAAAAAAGTCCAAAAAGAATAAAATAAAAAAATAAAGTTTATTAATATGAGCAAGTGCTAAAATTAGCGCTGTATCTTCCCAAAAATCCTGACGTGGAAAAATTTAAATAAAAGCATTTCAAATACCCAAGGGGTGTCTAATTTAAAAAAATGAACGGTTTGATGGGGTAAATTGGAGTGGCCGGACTCAAAGATAGGGCATAGGCACAGACTGACCGAAATGGGGGGGGGGGGAGCGCACTTCCAAAATGTGGCCTTTTAACCCCAAACACCAGACAAACCCATACATATGACTGTACTCGGGAGATGTTCCTGAACACATATTAGGGTGTTGTTTGATAGTGACGTATACCTTGAGCTATAAATTTATACCCAAAGTACAATTTGTGTGAAAAAAATATCAAAAAAAATACTACCACAAAGTGTGGCAAAGGCTGGTGGTAGAATCTGATGCATGGAAAGGGTTAAATACTACCATTTTAAGTACCTTGGGGTGTCTAGTTTTCAAAAATATATGGTTTGATGGGGTAAATTGTAGTGGCCGGGCTCAAAGATAGGGCATAGGCACAGACCGACCAAAATAGGGATAAAAAAACCACACTTCCAAAATGTGGCCTTTTAACCCCAAACAGCACTCAAACCCATACATGGGTGGTATCACTGTACTCGAGAGATGTTGTTAAACACATATTAGGGTGTTGTTTGATAGTGACTTATACCTGGAGTTATAAATTTATACCCAAAGTACAATTTGTGTAAAAAACAAAAACAAAAAAATACTACCACAAAGTGTGGCAAAGGCTGGTGGTAGAATCTCATGCATGGAAAGGGTTAAAATACTAGCATTTGAAATACCTTGGGGTGTCAAGTTTTCAAAAATATATGTTATGATGGGGTAAATTGAATTAGCTGGCTTCAAAGATGGTCCTATTAGGACATGGGGGCAGAATGACCAGATGTAAAAGTTCCAAGTTAAAAAATGTGCACTTCCTAAATGTGGCTTTTTACCTCCCAAACAACCCGACAAACCCACGTATGGGGGGTATCACTGTGCTCAGGAGATGTTGCTGAACACATATTGGGGTGTTGTTTGAAAGTGTTGTATACCAGGAGCTGTAAATCCATACCTGAAGAGCAATTTTGTCGATAAACACAAAATAAACTACCACAAAGTTTGACAAAGACTAGTGGTAGAATTAGTGCACGGAAAGAGTTAAAATTCTAGCATTTGAAATACCTTGGGGTGTCTAGTTTTCAAAAATATATGATTTGATGGGGTAGATTGCATTGGCCGGCTTCAAAGATACCCGAAATGGCACATGGAGGAAAGAATTACCAGAGTTGGAAAAAATGGTTTTGAAATAGCAAAACGCTACTTGTACTTAATGCTCCATAACTTGCAGAAAAAAAGCAAAAAAACGTAAAAACATTGGGTATTTCTAAACGCAGGACAAATAGTAGAATATATTTAATAGGTTTTTTCATTAACTTTTTTGGATGAGTAAAAGATGTTTGGGGTAAAAGTCAGAAAATATATATTTTTTTTTATGGAAAATAAGATAATATGATTAAAACAATGATATCTGAAGAAAGCCCTTCTTGTCCTGAAAAAAACAACATATAATTTGTGTGGGTTTACTAAATGAGTGAGGAGAAAATGACATACAAACACCGCAAAAGTGTTAAAACAGCCTCGGTCCCAATGGTACAAGAGGTAAAACACAGCCTGGTCCTTAAGGGGTTAAAGGGTGGCCGTTAGAGGCATTAGTTGTCTGAAAACAGGGAGAGAGGCCGTTAAGCCAGAGGCCCTAAGACTTTATGAAAAGGTACGGTCCAAAGAAACGTGTGTTGTGCTGTAACAACTTTATGACTGGGACTGGATTAGCTGGCCAGTTTGTACAGGTAGTCTCCAAGATGGAGTAGGATTTGTTTCTTTGTTTTGTTTATTTACACTCTGAAGCACAATACTGTGGACCTCAAAGAAAGCTACAATAAACCACATTTTGCTTTTATTCTGTTGGTGTTGGGAGTTTCTTGATTGTAACCGGGCCATCCTGCCACAGTGCCTTGGAGCAGCTTACTGCAGGGATACAAGTCATCAGAATGCCCAAGATGCTCATAGCTTTTCTAAAGGACCAGGTATGATTTTGTTGCAAAGCTGACGCAAACCTTCTTACTTTTCTGATCCTTGATATGGAATAAAGAGCCGTAATGAGATGGAGTCCACTATCAGCTGCAAGAACTGCATACTTAAAATAAGGTTGGACATTTTATGATCAAGACGTCTCTGCATGAACCATTGAAGCCAACCAATTCCATCAGAATTAGCCTAGGCTCTTGTTCTTAGGATGTTACTGAAACATTTTGTCCTGGTTTTGTCTACAAAAATTATGCGCCTAATAAAAATGTTGAAAAGGCCTGGTGTTTTATATGGGCACCTCCTGTTCCATCTGGTCTTCTTACTCTGGGAAATCACACATTAGACATGTGCTTGATGCCATCTTCATGAAAACGAAGGCCGGAGCTGAAATGGCTTCGATGAGCCAGTTGTCCAGGGATGGGATGACCTGCGGACGATTATTTCCGCTGTTTTTTTTTTGTTGTCATTTTGCCGGTAACGTCCTTTTCGATATATTTTGGCCACCGATATATCGGTGCATCTCTAATAAAATTACAAACGAACACTATGGACACACACACATTGAATCTTGCACTCCAATACAGTAAACATACCGACTATGCCACTATACATTTACACACACACACACACACACACACACACCTCCTCTTGCATTATGCATATACACAGACACTACAGTATATACTGCACATACACTCACAGGCTGACTCCAACACTATACACACACACACACACACATACTGACTTTAGTACTATATTACATACACACTCACATATGTTACTCCCCTTCTCTCCCTCACCTCGTGGAGACCAGCGCTGCTACCTATGTTTTCAGGCATCCTATGCTTTCCTGTGGGGCCGTGGCAAGGCAAGTGCCGTGCATCACATGACCCCGCCAGGCAGCGGCAACACTGAAAAACCCTGGGCATCAGGAAATGGTTTCTAGTCGCCATGGCGACCTGGTGCCGGGGTTTATTGAACTCTGCCTTAGTTTTAGTCATGTAATTCTGCTTGAATATATATATATATTTTTTTTTTTAAGAGACGCTGTGTAAATCGTTGGCGTTATATAAAAAATAATCATTTAGTACTGCAATAGAAGTGATCCCCTTATTCTTAGAATAAATGACTCATGCTAAATATTATTCCTACATAAAACAAAAAAGATCCATTCTATATACCTGACAGATACAAATACAGGGCATCTTGTGGACTGTACAAAACAACTCGTTTTTTGCCGGTCACCTGGATAAGCAAATTATCCATCACCTGAACAAATGAAAATATCTTGTTAGTGCCAGTCTGTGATAAAAAGTACTACTGCAGATGCAGACATAAGCTTACTAACATAATATTGTCTAAATTTTACGGCCATAGTGGTTAGGACAATACAATTCGTTTACATAATTGTCTTTGATTTGGGAAAGAGTTTTAACTCCACACCGACTGTTTTGTGGATAATTCCAAATCACATACATCATAGTGTGTCCAGAGCTGAAGTCCTGGAGAGCTGATACGGAACACACTGGAGTAGAACTGGTCCTTTTCAAAGAACTGAGGTATCCGGATGTCAGCAGCCAGATTCGGGAACTGTTGTCTAATGTCAGCAACATCCTGCACGTAAACAACCTTTTCACGTTATTTCACATTATTACAAAGCTAACCCCTTCAGGACAGCTGGTGCCAAACGTGGCTTTTTTTTCCCGTAAAACGTATGTCATGCCCATTTTTGACTTTTCGTCTTTATTTTCTAGTTTTCAATCCGCTAATCCCTTGACTCCCATCTACTCACTTTCTGCCCCATCCACACATTTTCTCTCTACCCCTCACTCACACTCAGCTCCCTCTGTGCGGTCTTACTTAATAGAGACAGCCGATTACATAATCTATCTACTTCTCATATGCCATCAACCAGTAGAGGACACCAACATATTTGACTACCCTGGTAACCCTTTGCTACTCCAAATTGATAAACTCTCTATTTTCTTGATACTTTTTATTTCTAGCAAGCATAACATCCCAAAAATTGTAACGTCAAGTCAGCCTCTTCTTTTTCTTTCTTTTACTTATTTCAAGTTTAGGGGACAACTCTCCCAACTGTCCCCATGCCTTTTACACAATCTCATACATATAATTTCTAACTGCAAACTCCCCCTCTCTAACAGTGTTCTGTGGAATGACTTGTCTATGCAATAGGTCTATAACCTACTTAATCTCACATTCCTTTAAATTTACTGGCCCTTACTAAAACCTGGATCTCCTCCAGCACCACCTCCTCTACTAAACCCTCCTTGGAAGACCTACACTTCAGCCACGCTCCTAGGCTTGGTCATATGAACAGTGGCTGATGTTGGACAAGAAGGCCTGGGACGCAATCTCTGTTCCAGTTCATCCCAAAGGTGTTTGATGGGGTTGAGGTCAGTGTGTGTAATGGTCAGGTATCCCGATACCCAAAATACTAGCTTTCTAGAGCTCTAAAGAAACAGGATGTAAGTCCTGAAGACAAAATGACAAGTCTATACTGCTTCCTCATTATAAATTATCCTTTTCCTTCCATTCATATCCTCTCTCACTTTTATCGTAGCATTCCCTAGATACACACTATGCTTGCCGAGCCCAAAATAAAATGCTCCTCCCCAGCTAGCTCAGCTCCTCCTTCTCTTAGCATATTGTGCTAGTTAGTAACAGAGGAGCAGAGCCATCAACTCATAGTAATCCCGGGATGGATTATGGATCCTGCAAACAGTATTAAAATACGTGGATGGAGCAAATGGCCCAGCCTATTCTGCCACTTCACTACCTCAGAGACCTAAGGTACCATAAGTGCATTTATTAACACTCTGACATATTGGCGTATCATATTACAGCATAAAAAGCTGGATTTCATATATATATATATATATATATATATATATATATATATATATATATATATATATATATATATATATATATATATACCGTATTGGCTCGAATATAGGCCGCACTTTTTCCCACCACTTTAAGTCTTTAAAGTGGGGGTGCGGCCTATATTCGGGGTCTAGCGCCCGACGCCCGGGGCAGGCAGCGGGGTTAGGATACAGATCCCCCGCAGCGGTGCAGGGGGCCTGCATCCTACTCCCCGATACGCTCATACAGCCTCCCCTGCCAGCACTCCCCCCCCCCCGGACTTACCGGAGCAGACTCCCGGGTGTCTTGCGGGGCCGGCGGGGGACGTCTACGCAATACGCGTATACAACTTCCGGTGCCGTCACATCCATCTATTGCGTAGATGTCCCCCGCCGGCCCCGCAAGACACCCGGGAGTCTGCTCCGGTAAGTCGTGGGGGGGGCAGAGGAGGACAGTGGTAGCATATCTCGGGGAGGGAGGACAGTGGTAGCATATCTCGGGGAGGGAGGACAGTGGTAGCAGCATATCTCAGGGAGGGAGGACAGTAGCAGCATATCTCAGGGAGGGAGGACAGTGGCAGCATATCTCGGGGGGAGGACAGTGGCAGCATATCTCGGGGGGGAGGACAGTGGCAGCATATCTCGGGGGGGACAGTGGCAGCATATCTCGGGGGGGGACAGTGGCAGCATACCTCGGGGGGGACAGTGGCAGCATACCTCGGGGGGGACAGTGGCAGCATACCTCGGGGGGGGACAGTGGCAGCATACCTCGGGGGGGGGGCAGAGTGGCAGCATGTTTTTTTGGTGCTTTTTTAAAGAAAAAAACTTTTTCTTTAAAAAAGCACCAAACTTTTAGGGTGCGGCCTATATACGGGGGCGGCCTATATCCGAGCCAATACGGTATATACATACATTATATATGTACACACATATATACACACACACACACACACACACACATATATATATATTGGGGCTGAAACAACGAATCGGGGCAGAGTGGGAGGGTGAGAGTGCAGGGCAGAGTGGGAGGGTGAGAGTGCAGGGCAGAGTGGGAGTGCATAGGGGTGTGGGGGCAGAGTGGGAGACTGGGTGCAGGGCAGAGTGGGAGGGTGGATGCAGGGCAGAGTGGGAGTGCTGGGGCAGAGTGCAAAACTTTTTTGGTATTAAAACTTAGTTTGAGAAATAATATGTTTTGGGTTCTTGTACCTCTATTACCTTTAATTATGTCAGTAAAATAAGAAGGCGGATAGAGAAATGCCATTGTGATAAAGAGATAAGTGTTAATGACACATCCTAATGTAAATTATAAGTTTTCATTTTAAATGAAAGAAAAATTAGCATATTGATTATTTTTATCCGATTAATCGAAAAAATAATCGGCCAACTAATCCATTATGAAAATAATCGTTAGTTGCAGCCCTAATATATATATATATATATATATATATATATATACATACACATACACATACACACACACACACACACCCCCGTTTGTCAGTGTGTCAGATCTAGTTTTGCTTAAATTGTTGGCACTTTATAGATGAAAGATATTATTATTATTATTAATAATGCCCTGTACATTCAAATACTGATTTCAAATGTCTGCTGATCATTCCAAATTTATACTTTACCCTTCGAGGGTTGTCACCCAAGGAGCGGAGGTAATACTTTTCATCCTAAAATAAAAAAAACAAAATCCTAAAAACAATTTCACATATTTCGTATGGTCTGTCTATATACCTTAAATAACTTAAATTTCTTCCATGTGCATGAGACTGGACAGTCAGGGAATACCTCAGTGATGAAGTACTCTTTGTGCTTGTTCTCAGCTGCTCTATGTACAAATTGATCAAATGGTAGCGTTCTGAAATAAAAAAAAAAAAAAGTGGAAAGGGTAATCATCACATATTGTTTTAAGTCAATATACCGTATTTGCTCGATTATAAGACAAGTTTTTTTCCAGAGCAAATGCTCTGAAAAATACCCCTCGTCTTATAATCAGACCTCAAATAGGTCTGATTATGAGACTAAGATCCAGATCCCCCGCAGCGATGCAGGGGACCTGGATCCTCCTGTGTTAAACCTCCCCCCCCAACTTACCGGTGCTTCTGAGTCCCCGGTGCTTAGTCCGGGCTGTGTGTAGAGCTCTACGCGATACAATCGCGTAGAGTTCTACACGCTTCCCGGACTAAGCACTGGGGACCCAGATGCAGGGGACCTGGATCCTCCTGCGTTAACCCCCGACCCAACTTACCGGTGCTTCTGAGTCCCCGGTGCTTAGCCCGGGCAGCGTGTAGAGCTCTATGCGATTCACGTGGAGCTCTACATGCTGCCCAGACTAAGCACCGGGGGCTGAGATGCAGGGGACCTGGATCCTCCTGTGTTATGCGCCCCCCCAACTCAGAAGCACCGGTAAGTTTGGAGGAGGGAGGGGGGGTGTTAGGCATTTCTAGAGGCAGAGTGCTCTGTGAAATGCCTTTTAACCCCTTTAATGCAACTCTGCCTCCTGAAATGCCTTTTACCTCCCTATATGCCTTTTAACCCCCTAAATGCCAGAGTGGCATATAGGGGTATAAGGCATTTCTGGAGGCAGAGTGGCACATAGGGGGTCAAAAGGCATATCATGGGGCACAGTGGCATATAGAGGGTTAAAAGGTGTATCATGGGGCACAGTGGCACATACGGGGTATAAGGCATTTCTGGGGCAGAGTGGCAAGCCTGGGGGCAGATGTGCATAACCGCGGGGGCAGGTTGAAAAAAAAAAGGAAATAAAAACAAAATATTTTTCTCAATCATAGCTTTTATTAACAAACAATTGTTCACATAGTTTACATGAACTAACATTTACTGGTAAAACCTTTTTCCTACAGGGTCGTCTTTTATTCAGGCTTTTTCTTTTTTTCATAAGTTAATATTCAGATTTTGGGGGGTCGTCTTATAATCAGGGTCGTCTTATAATCGAGCAAATACGGTATATCATACAATTCTGCTACCAGAAGTGACCAGTTGCAATAGGTATTGCAAACAAAATCTCGAATTCTCTAGCATGGGTGTGTAAAACAATATAAGAGAACACATCTATGTCTAAGAAACCTAATCTGCAATGCAACCCGACATATGCTGGTAGACAAGTATATACCCAACCAATCATACAATTAAACCCTTAAGGACAATGGGCGGCCCCTAAACCCATTGAAAACAATGCATTTTGAGCCCGTACATGTACGGGCTTTGTCATTAAGGGGTTAATAAGCAAAAGTGCTGCAAATTTGATACACGGTATGGGATTAGAAGGGGATGTATGTAAAAATAATTATTAAATCATCATCATAAAATATCACAATATTATCTCTAAAATACCGTATTTGCTCGATTATAAGACGAGGTTTTTTTCAGAGCAAATGCTCTGAAAAATACCCCTCGTCTTCTAATCGGGGTCGTCTTCTAATCAGACCTCAAATAGATTAAAGATGCAGATCCCCCGCACCGCTGCAGGGGACCTGGATCCTCCTGTCTAATCCACCCCCCCCATCATACACACACTTACCGGTGCTTCCTGCTGTGTTGCCGGGGCAGCGGGTTGACGTCTACGCGATCCGCGTAGACAACGTCCGCTGCAGCCGGAAGGAGGTGTGGCTAGCAGCGGGGGTTGTCTGCGTCCGTCGCGTAGACCTTCCCCGACTGTCAAGAGATCAGAGCTCCCCGCACCGGTGCGGGGAACTCTGATCTCTGACAGCCGGGGAAAGTATACGCGACGGACGCATACAAACCCCCGCTGCCAACTCCACCTCCTTCCGGCTGCCGCGGAAGGCGACGTCAACCCGCTACCCCGGCTGGAAGCACCGGTAAGAGAGGGCTGAGAGGGGAGAGAGAGGGGTGAGAGAGAGAGAGTGTGTGTGTTAGTTAAATGGGGGGTATAGGGTGTGTGTGTGTGTGTGTTAAATGGGGGCATAGGGCATTTCTGGAGTGGCGTTAAGGGGGCATTTAATAGAGCACTCTGCCTCCTGAAATGCCTTTTAACCCCCTAAATGCCAGAGTGGCATATAGGGGTATAAGGCATTTCTGGAGGCAGATTGCTCTATACAATGCCTTTTAACTCCCTTAATGCCACTCTGCCTCCTGAAATGCCTTATACCTCCCTATATTCCACTCTGCCCCATAAAATGCATTTTAACCCCCTGAATGCCAGAATGGGATATAGGGGTATAAGGCATTTCTGGAGGCAGAGTAGCACATAGGGGGTCAAAAGGCATACCATGGGGCACAGTGGCATATAGAGGGTTAAAAGGCATATCATGGGCCACAGTGCCATATTGGAGTGGCAAGCCTGGGGGCAGATGTGCGTAACTGGGGGACAGGTTGGAAAATACAAGATATAAAAACAAAAAAAATATTTTTCTCAATCATAGCTTTTATTAAAAAAAATAGTTTACATGAATTAACATTTACTGGTAAAACTTTTTTCCTTTGGGGTCATCTTATATTCAGGTTTTTTCTTTTTTTCCTAAGTTAATATTCAGATTTTGGGGAATCGTCTTATAATCAGGGTCGTCTTATAATCGAGCAAATACGGTAATCATGCAAAGGCAAGCAAATTTAGGCAGCAGTCTCCTACACCTGTGCATTCTTACATAAAATGTAAATACAATAGGCAGCAATGTGTGATTTTATTAGATTGTATTAATAAGCAAATACAATTTTAAATCTAAGAGAATGGAAGCACATCTGTAAAAACTGTGCAATACTTATCATTAATGGCTTGTGCAAAGTTTACCTGTATATGAAGTTCTTCTTCATGAAATCCATATGCTGCACCTCCGATACATGGATTTTTACCTCTTGATTTCCGCCTGCAATACTCATGTAATCCACAGTCCATTTACTTCTACAGTCTCCCAAATCCAAGCCTTTCAGTATAACTGGTTTTCTCTAAAAATAAATAAGATCTGATTTTTACTGCTTATGTAAAATGAAAGCATTTTTTTTTTTTTTTTTTACACATACATCTCTTTTTCAGCAGGCAAAACTTAAATGTTGAGTGACATTAGTATGTCATAGAAAGCACAGTCTGATTGGCTCATGGATCAAGGGAGGTGGGCACTCTTTATTAAACTGCCTTTCAATTAGAGACTAGACATGTACAAATGGACCAAAAACAATTTGGACACATTTTTCATTTTAGGAAAACAAATTGTTTCCTGCACTTTTGTTTGAGGACGTTTTCCATTCATAAATGAAATCTGTCACTCACCATCACACTCTCTCTTCTGCTCTCTATCAAGTTCTCCTACCTTCCCTGTTGACGGCTTCTGCGTCTGTCCGCTTTTCCTTAGCACTGCTTCTTTTCTTGCCTCTTCTTGTTAATCTGTCTTCGCCTGCTTCTCATCAGTATTCGCTCTATTACCCAAGCCTTCCAGGTCATGTCCAACAAGAGGGTGATGACTGCGCACAGCACACCCACTACCCCAATTGGAGGAATGGGGTAGACACTGTCAGCCATGTATGCACAGCGTCTTCAACAAGTACTCCAGAATGCAGACTGGTTTGCAGAGAAAGATAGGCGTGGAAACGCTTCCATCTGCTCCTGTGTGTTATTTGGGGCATTTTTGAAGCCGGACAATTCAATGTACCCTAATAATACTGTATATTTTTGAAAACTAGACACCTCAGGGTGTTTCATTTTACCATTCATTTTACCATCAGCTAACGTCAACATTTGCGGAAGAAATTGTGTTTTTTTCCTCCCCCACAACCATTCTACTTTAGGTATATATTTATAGCTTCTGGTATGTGTCACTGTCAAAACCCCAATATAGGTTCAACATCATCTCTGGAGTACATTAATGCCACCCGTGCATAGGTCTTGTCGGGTCGATAAAAGGCCACATTTTGGACATGAGCAATTCAGTTTTTCAAATTGGATTTTCAGGCATGTGGTCAGTCTGCACCTATATCCTAGTTGGAACATCTTGAAGCCCAGTCAATTCAATTTACCTCATTAAACCATATAACGTATTTGCTCGATTATAAGACAAGGTTTTTTCCAGAGCAAATGCTCTGAAAAATACTCCTCGTCTTATAATCAGGGTCGTCTTATAATCAGACCTCAAATAGGTCTGATTATGAGACTAAGATCCAGATCCCCCGCAGCGATGCAGGGGACCTGGATCCTCCTGTGTTAAACCCCCCCCCCAATTTACCGGTGCTTCTGAGTCCCCGGTGCTTAGTCCGGGCAGCGTGTAGAGCTCTACGCGATACAATTGATTCGCGTGGAGCTCTACATGCTGCCCGGACAAAGCACACTAAGCACCGGGGGCTCAGATGCAGGGGACCTGGATCCTCCTGTGTTATGCGCCCCCTTCCAATTCAGAATCACCGGTAAGTTTGGAGGAGGGAGGGGGAGGGAGTGTTAAATGGGGGGTGCAAGGCATTTCTGGAGGCAGAGTGCTCTGTGAAATGCCTTTTAACCCCTTTAATGCCACTCTGCCTCCTGAAATGCCTTTTACCTCCCTATATGCCACTCTGCCCCATAATATGCCTTTTAACCCCCTAAATGCCAGAGTGGCATATAGGGGTATAAGGCATTTCTGGAGGCAGAGTGGCACATAGGGGGTTAAAAGGCGTATCATGGGGCACAGTGGCATTTAGAGGGTTAAAAGGCATATCATGGGGCACAGTGACATATATGGGGTATAAGGCATTTCTGGGGCAGAGTGGCAAGCCTGGGGGCAGATGTGCATAACTGGGGGGGCACGTTGGAAAAAAAAAAAAAGGAAATAAAACCAAATATTTTTCTCAATCATAGCTTTTATTAACAAAAAATTGTTCACATAGTTTACATGAACTAACATTTACTGGTAAAACTTTTTTTCCTACAGGGTCGTCGTATATTCAGGCTTTCTCTTTTTTTCATAAGTTAATATTCAGATTTTGGAGGGTCGTCTTATAATCAGGGTCGTCTTATAATCGAGCAAATACGGTATTTTTAAAAACAAGACACCCTGGGGTATTACAAATGATGGTATTTTAACCCTTTCCATGTCATGTATTTTGGGATGATACAGCGCCACAAACGTTACTTTAAAAATTGGCTTCGTAATATGTTTGTATGTACTGTGGGATACATTGCACGAGCAAAATAAATCAGAAAAAAGGCCTAACGTATTATGTACCTGTTCAAAATTTAACCCCATAAGGACAGAACTGTTTCTTTTGTTTTTAAAAAAAAAAAAAAAAAAATACTGAAGTGCTAGTGTTTAGCTTTAGTTTTCTTTATTCTCATTCAGTGTACCCAGACAAATTATATATTTTTTTCTTTCAAAACAAGGGCTTTCTTCAAGGAAACAAGAACAAGCTTTGAAGTTTAATGGTAGCACTAAGGCTACTACTAATAAGGCGTCCACTGGTACTTCTAGTGATCAAGAAAAAGTGCCTTTTGCTCCTCAGCATCATGTTCTTCAACATTATTATTCTTTCACTTATATAGTGCCAACAATTTACGTAGCACAGGTGCGCTCTGTAATAGTTATTGTTTGTGATACCTGCATTTCCCAGTATATGTTGTAATTATGGTGTGTGCTTTTGTTCCCCTCGTGTGCTACCCTATGTGACGGCCCCATGTTAATCGGTGCCGTCTGTAATAGTTGTTTGTGATACCGGCATTTCCCAGTATATGTTGTATTTACGGTGTGCTATTGTTCCCCTCGTGTGCTACCCTGTCCATGTGCCACATGTCCTGCCCACCCCCCCCCTTACACAGACTACAATAGAGACCCCCTACTAGGCTGAGTAATGCTCTTAGCAGGGCGGTAGAGCGCTGTATTGCTATACATCTGCATACTACAGTGCCGCCGAGGTTCCTGAAAAGCTGTGTCCTTTGCTATGATCACGTATTGTCCTTTTCAGGACAATAGCCCCACTGTGTAGCTCAGCTTCGGCTAGCCACAGTGGTAAGGCAGCCCCTTCGCTCTGTACGCTAGTTCTGTCTGGTGCTGAAGGGGTTAATCGCTGGTGTCCCGGTTGCCATGGGGTGGAGGAAGCAACGTTCGGCGGGCGTACCGAGCCGGGGTACAGGTCAGTCCCGTAACAAAACACATATATTCAAGGGGTATGACAACATAAGAATTGACAGACTAAGACAAACCGATACATTAGGTGCAATCTGGAGGGAATAGGAAAACATGAGACACAGAAAGGTTGAGAGGTAGTGTGGTGGTTGTATCAGTGACAAGGACATTCTAGCAGCTAAGATGGAATGCTTCTCTGAAGAAGTACATTTTGAGATGTTTCTTGAATGTTGGGAGGGTGAATGCTGAAGGTTCGGTGGAAGTAGAGTCCAGAGATACGGGGCAGCCCCAGTGAAATCTTGTAGACGGGAAAAGGAAGAGGTGATAAGTGAGCAGAAGAGCCTTAGCCCATGGGAAGAATGTCAGGATCGAGAGTATTTGCTTAAGATGGCACACATGTATGGATGAGCAGTGTTATGGAGGGCCTTATATGTTAGTACCAGGATTTTAAATTTAATTCTAAAATGTAATAAGGAGCCAGTGGAGGATTTCACAGAGTGGGGAAGCAGAAGAGGAGCGGCGTGCAAGGAAGATTTAAATGCAACAGCATTTAGGACAGACTGTAGAGGAGAGAGCCGAGACGGTGGAAATAAGTGAATGAACCAGAGTTTTTGTGGATTCTTGGGTGAGAAATGGACGGATGCGAGAGATGTAGGATCTGTTGAGGGACTGAATGTGAGGGATGAAGGAGAGGTTTGAGTCAAGGATGACCCTGAGGCACCAGGTCTGGTTTGTAGGAGAGATAGTCGTGTTGTTAATGGTGATAAGATAATTCTGGTAGTGGAGTGGAGATAGAAGGAGGAAAGATAATGAGTTCAGTTTTAGAAAGTTTCAGGTAGCGTTATGACATCCATGAAGAAATAGCAGACAAGCAATTGGTAATATGGGACATGAGAGATGGAGAAAGATCAGAAGAGGACATGTAGATTTGGTTATCTGCATATAGATGATACTGGAGGCCAAATGAGTTGATTAGTTTGCCAGGACATTATAAAGAGAGAACAGCAGAGGCCCAAGAACTGACCCTTGGGGGACTTCAACCAAAAGTGGAAGGGGTGATGATGTCTTGCCAGAAAAGCTGACAGAGAAGGAAGGAACGGTTAGACAAATATGAGGAGATCCAGGAGAGAGCTGTATCTCTAATGCCTGTAGAAGTAAATGAGTCAAGAAGAAGAAGGTGGTGATCAACAGTATCAACAGTATCAAAAGCAGCAGAGAGATCCAATAGTATTAGAATGGAGAAGTGACCTTTTGCTCTGGCAGATGTGGTAACTTGTCTTGTCCCCATAAACAAAGGGAATAGGTTAAGGTGGGCGCTTAAAATCCTTCCCTCCCACAGTTCACTAAAAGAAGTGATGAAACAGGATGTGATGTCAAATGAAGGGTATATAATATAATACCACACATGGACTCCTTCAGTTCTTTTTCCTTTTCCTCCATGGTGGATGTGGAAAGAGTCAGCTCCCAGCAGTGAGCTATTATCGGATCTGGAGGCTTAATATTGGGTGAGATCAAATTGTGTTGAAATGAATTGTTATATGTATAGAGAGAGCGATAAAAGGGGGTTGTTGTCCTGTGGTGTTTTGCTATACGTGCATATATGAGATAAATGTGTTTGCTGTGTTGTTACTAGGCCTGCAACTAACGATTATTTTAATAATCGATTAGTTGACCGATAATTCAATTTTTTTAAATGTATAATAATGTAATAAAAAACTTACAATTTACACTTTCATCTCTTTATTGCAATGGCCTCTCTCTATTCACCTTCTTATTTTACTGACATAATAAAAGCTACAAGAATCCAAACATGGTGTTTCTCAAACTAGGTTTTAATACAAAGTTATTAGTAAATATTAATTCATATGATAACTATTTTTCATATTTAATAAAAACTATGAGAAAAAAGCCTTGTTTATATTTTCTTTTCTTACCAAACTGCCTCCAGTTATGCACATCTGACCCCCAGCTTGTATATATGCCTTATACCTGTTATATGCCAGATTCCACTGTGCCCCCTGATATGCCCTATACTCCTTATATGCCAGTGATATGCAACTGAGCCCCCTGATATACCTTTTACCCCCAATATGCCTTATACCCCCTTATATGCCCTGAAATTCATATTACCCCCCATACACCACTATAACTCACCCATACACCACTCTGGCTCCTCCCCCTCCCATATACCACTCTGGCTCCTCCCATACTCCACTCTGCCTCTTCCCCCCTCCCATACTCCACTCTGCCTCCTCCCCCCTCCCATACACCACTCTCCTCCTCCCCCCTCCCATACACCACTCTGCCTCCTCCCCCCTCCCATACACCACTTTGGCTCCTCCCCCCTCCCATACTCCACTCTGCCTCCTCCCCCCTCCCATACTCCACTCTGCCTCCTCCCCCCTCCCTCCACTCTGCCTCCTCCCCCCTCCCATACTCCACTCTGCCTCCTCCCCCCTCCCATACTCCACTCTGCCTCCTCCCCCTCCCATTCTCCACTCTGCCTCCTCCCCCTCCCATTCTCCACTCTGCCTCCTCCCCCCTCCCATTCTCCACTCTGCCTCCTCCCCCCCTCCCATTCTCCACTCTGCCTCCTCCCCCCTCCCATTCTCCACTCTGCCTCCTCCCCCCTCCCATACTCCACTCTGCCTCCTGTCAGCAACGGAGGTTCACAAAAGCACCAGGGAGCCGGGTAGAGAGGCAGAGTGGCGTATGGGAGGGGGAGGAGCCAGAGTGGCGTATGGGAGGGGGAGGAGCCAGAGTGGTGTATGGGAGGGTGGCTCCCATACACCCCTCTGACTCCTCCCCCCTCCCTGGTATTTTGTGAACCTCCGTTGCTGACAGGCACTTACACTGCAGCTTCATAGAAGCCTCAGTGTAAGTGAAGGGCAGTAACAAAGGCTGTCTGTGCGATGCAGACCCCCACCGGCTGACAGAGAGGATGATCCTCTGCAGGAGACCTCGATTCTCTGTCAGCCGGTGGGGGTCTGGATCGCACAGCCTCTAGAGTTATAATCCGATCTCTGTTTGAGGTCGGATTATATAAGGAGAAGAGTTTTTCAGAGCATTTGCTCTGAAAAAAACCTCTTTTTATAATCGATAAAAATCGATTTGATTAATCGATAATGAAAATCGTTGACAACGATTTTCATTATCGATTATATCGATTAGTTGTTTCAGCCCTAGTTGTTACCTTATAATAAATACCTTTGAATGTAGACGAACCTTTGTGATATATTTTTATATTTGGTTTAACCCCTTCGCGACCTTTGCCGGTTCAGGACCGTCATGACAAGAAGGTCACTAAATGACCTTTGACGGTCCTGAACCGTCAAAAAGTTAAATAAGCTTAGAAAGTGATCAAGGATCACTTTCTTCGCTTAAACGGCCTTGCTGCAATGCCTCGATGTCGAGGCATTCAGCAAGGCCGAGATCGGCATCGGGGGCCATGTCTGGCCCCTCCCCGGGGCGTCAACAGCCGCCATACATTGTATGGCGGCGGACGCCCGTTTTAAAAGCGTTTAGGAGGCGATCAACGATCGCCTCCTAAACTTAAATGGTGTCGCTGGAATGCCTCGATCAGGAGGCATCTAGCGACACCAAACACTTACCTTTAGGTGGGCTGTGACCGCTCCGGAGAGCGGTCACAGCCGCAGCTGCCGGTGATCTTCGCCATCAAGTAAGATGGCCGCCGCTCTGTAAAAAAAAACAAACAAGAAAAAGTTTGCTAGAGGGTCTCCAGACCCTCTAGAGAACTGGCTCCACTTGCTGGTTGAATACAGGTACTGCATTCAACCATGCAAGTCAATGGAGCCCAGCTTTCTAATCACTATGTGATTAGTAAAATATTCAAAAAAAAATAAAAAAAAAAATGAAAAAAAAAAAAATGTGCTAACATTTAAAAATAATTATGCAGTGATGTCACTAGATGAACCATCCAGTACCAGCAAAATGTGTAAAAAAAATATAAAAAAAGTATTAAAAAAATAAAAAAAATAAAAAAAATAAAAAAATAAAGTTTATTATTTTGAGCAAGTGCTAAAATTTCTCAAAAATCTCAAAGAGTTAAAATAAAAGCACTTCAAATACCCAAGGGGTGTCTAATATATAAAAAAAATGGCTGATGGGGTAAATTGGAGTGGCCTAGCTCACAGATAGGGCATAGGTACAGACTGACCAAAATGGAGAAAAAAAGCGCACTTCCCAAATGTGGCATTTTAAATCTGAAACAACCCGACAAACCCATGCATGTCGGGTATCACTGCACTCAGGAGATGTTCCTGCACACATATTGGGGGGTTGTTTGACAGTGACATATACCAGAACCTGTATATCTATAACTAAAGTACAATTTGTGTGAAAAAAATTACTATTACAAAGTTTGACAATGTGTAGTTCTATAATTGGTGCATGGAAAGGGTTAAAATAACAGCATTCAGAATACCCTGGGGTGTCTAGTTTTCCAAAATATATGGTTTGAATGGGTTAAATTGAGTTAACCGGCTTCAAAGATATTCCAAAGAGGAGATGGAGGCAGAATGACCAAATGACCACCTGAATTACGCATGCCCCAAAAGTAGCCTTTTACCAGCCAAACAATCTGACAAGCCCATGCATGTGGGGTATCGCCGTACTCAGGAGATGTTCCTGAACACACATTGGGGTGTTGTTTGACAGTGACATATACCAGAACCTGTATATCTATAACTAAAGTACAATTTGTGTGGAAAAAAAAATAAAAAAAATTACTATTACAAAGTTTGACAAAGTGTAGTTGTATAATTGGTGCATGGAAAGGGTTAAAATAACAGCATTTGGAATACCCTGGGGTGTCTAGTTTGAATGGGTTAAATTGAGTTAACCGGCTTCAAAGATGTTCCAAAGAGGAGATGGAGGCAGACTGACCAGATTTGTTAAAAAAGATTTGGAAATCATAAAACGCTGCTTGTACTTATTGCCCTATAACTTACAAAAAACAGCAAAAAAACATAAAAACATTGGGTATTTCTAAACTCAGGACAAGTAGTAGAATCTATTTAGCTAGTTTTTTTACTTGCTTTTTTAGGTGAGTAAAAGATTTTTCAAATAAAAGTCATAAAATGTCTTTTTTTTCAATTTTTCACCATGTTTTTTTTATTTTTTTTATAGTAAATAAGATGATACGATCAAAATAATGGTATCTGAAGAAAGCCCATCTTGTCCTGAAAAAAACAATATATAACTTATGTGGGTACACTAAATGGGTGAGGAGAAAATTACACCTGAACACAAGCACCACAAAAGTGTCAAAACAGCCTCGGTCCCACAGGGTAGAAAACGAAAAATGAGCCCGGTCCTTAAAGGGTTAAACACCACAGCAGAGAGCAAGTCATTGGAGACTTTTGTTAGAGCTGTTTCAGTAGAGTAAAGGGCTTTGAAAACAGACTGTAGAGGGTCAAGGAGGGAATGAGAGGAGAGGAAGTTAGTAAGGCAATTGTACACAATCCGTTCAAGCAACTTCAAGGTAAAAGGAAGGTAGAACGGTAGTTAGTCAGACAGATGGGATCTGAGGAAGGATTTTTTCACATTGGATGTGATTACCACATGCTTGAAAGCTGTTGGTACAGTTCCAGATGATAAAGAAAGATTAAATAGATGGGTAATATAAGGATGCACCGAAATGAAAATTCTGGACCGAAACCGAAAATTCAGGATTCACTTGGCCGAAACGGAACCGAAACCGACTCCAGCTACTAAAAAAAAATTAACCACACTTTTATTAAACGTAAGGAACGCACCAAAATGGGACAAAAAAAAGCAGCAATAATATTTATATATATATATATTGCTGCTTTTTTTTGTCCCATTTTGGTGTGTTCCTTACGTTTAATAAAAGTGTGGTTATTTTTTTTTTAAGTAGCTGGAGTCGGTTTCGGTTACGTTTCGGCCAAGTGAATCCTGAATTTTCGGTTTCGGTCCAGAATTTTCATATATATATATATATATATATATATATTTGTTAACAGCAATCACACTATCATTCCCAGGCAACCAGTGCATGCTAGAACATGGGCATGATAGGAGTCTGATTTCAATAACAATATTACTTATGATTGTTAGCAATCACACTCCTATCATGCAAAGTCAGCCAGTACATGCTGGAATCTAGGTATACCTGGGCATGATAGGAGTGTAATTGCTGTTAGACACACACATATACATACATATATATACACATACACCGTATTTGCTCGATTATAAGACGACCCCCCAAAATCTGAATATTAATTTAGGAAAAAAAGAAAAAGCCTGATTATAAGACGACCCCATAGGAAAAAAGTTTTACTAGTAAATAAATAATAATTCATGTAAACTGTTTTTAATTTCCTTTTATTTACCAACCTGCCCTCCAGTTATGCACATCTGCCCCCAGGCATGCCTTATACCCTCCTATATGCCACTCTGTCCCATGATATGCCTTTTAACCCCCTATATGCCACTCTGGCATATAGGGGGTTAAAAGGCATATCATGGGACAGAGTGAATATAGGGGGACACTTACATACTCAGACACTTACCTACCCACCCAGACACTTACCTACCCACCCAGACACTTACACTTACCTACCCACCCAGACACTTACACTTACCTACCCACCCAGACACTTACCTACCCACTCAGGCACTTCACTCACCGCGATGCCTCAGCGCTTGCTGCAGCTCCCACGGGATTTACAGCATGACGCTATGTGACCCCGCTAGGCCCCGCCTCCTCCAGAAAATTGAAGAGGTCTTCTTTGGGACAGCGCAGTACCGCCGGTTCCGGTCCTGCTTCTGGAGGAATCTCCCCAACCGGCTCTGCTTCCCCACAGTGGGCGGGCTATCCCGGGAGCAGGAAGGTATGCGCTTATGCAATCTCGGCTGCTGCCGGCACTTTCGCCGGCGCTCGGTGATAGACGCCGGCAGCAGCTGAGGTTACCATACAGGAGGATCCAGGTCCCCTGCAGCGATGCGGGGGATCTGGATCTTAGTCTAATAGTCAGACCTCATTTGAGGTCTGATTAGAAGACGACCCCGATTACAAGACGAGGGGTATTTTTCAGAGCATTTGCTCTGAAAAAAACCTCGTCTTATAATCGAGCAAATACGGTATATATATATATATATATACACACAGCATTCATCCTATCATGCCCAGGCAGCCAGCACATGCTAGAACCTGGGCATGATAGGAGTGTGATTACAGGCTCCCTATGCCAACCCCACCACACATATACTCATTTATTTAGATACTAATTAATTCCCTTAATAACACACACCTGATCCTATACCCTCCTCCACCCCCTTACCTGAACTGCAGATGTCTCAATCACAGACTACTGCAGGGACCCTGCTGCTTCCTCTCGAACAACTTCTCTGGCCACACCCCCAGGGGAAGAAGGGACAGAGCATTTTGCCGATAATGCCCTTTTTGGCCGATATATTTCGGCCACCAATATATCGGTGCACCCCTAGTAAGTGATGGACATGTGAGGTGTGATGGGGTCAAGGGGACAGGTTGTTGGGTGAGAGGAAGAAAGAAGAGGGGCTCTCTCTTCTTCAGTTGTAGGGGAAAAAGGCAGTTAGTATGGGATGAGTGCAGAGAGTGGTGTAGGAGGGGGTTGTAAAGAAAGGCCTTGTCTAATACCTAGGGCTGCAACTAACGATTATTTTAATAATCGATTAATCGGCCGATTATTTTTTCGATTAATCGATTAATCGGATAAAAAAAAACAATATGCAAATTTTTCGTTTATTTAAAAGAATTTTGCATTGTGCCCCCACCCCTTTGCACTGTGCCCCCACCCTCACTCTGCCCTGCATCCCCACCCCCACTCTGCCCTGCACCCAGTCTCACAGCCTGCCCTGCACCCAGTCTCACAGCCTGCCCTGCATCCCCACTCTGCCCTGCACCCAGTCTCACACCCTGCCCTGCACCCAGTCTCACACCCTGCCCTGCCCTGCACCCAGTCTCACAGCCTGCCCTGCACCCAGTCTCACAGCCTGCCCTGCATCCCCACTCTGCTCTGCACCCAGTCTCACACCCTGCCCTGCCCCCCCACCCCCACTCTACTCTGCACCCAGTCTCACACCCTGCCCTGCATCCCAACCCCCACTCTGCTCTGCACCCAGTCTGCCACCCTGCCCTCCCACCCCCACTCTGACCTGCATCCAGTCTCCTGGCCCCACTCTGCCCTGCACTCACATCCTGCCCTGCATCCCCCCACCCCCTGTGCCGCGGACCCCCCACCCCCTGTGCCGCGGACCCCCCACTGTGCAGCGCACCCCCCCCACTGTGCAGCGCACCCCCCCCCCCACTGTGCAGCGCACCCCCCCACTCACTCTGCCGCGCACCCACACACACACTCTGCCGCGCGCACACACGCACACGCACACACGCGCACACGCGCACACGCACACACGCACACACGCACACACGCACACACGCACACACGCACACACGCACACACACTCTGCCGCGCACCCAGTCTCGCACATAAACATTCGCACGGACAATAGACATAAAGAGTACTTACCTCCGCTACGAACTTGTTCCACTTCCAACTTGATAGTAGACGCGCGTCACATCCGTCGTCACGTAGCTTGAAGAAGGCGGAGACTGCAGAGCGTGGAGCAGAAGCGGGGAACGCTGGCGGAGGTAAGTAAAAGGAGCCTAGTGCTCCAACGACGAATCGATCACTCGATTAATCGATAACGGAAATCGTTATCGATGATTTCCGTTATCGATTATTATCGATTTTATCGATTCGTTGTTTCAGCTCTACTAATACCGTATTTGCTCGATTATAAGACGACCCTGATTATAAGACGACCCCCCAAAATCTGAATATTAACTTAGGAAAAAAAGAAAAAGCCTGAATATAAGACGACCCCAAAGGAAAAAAGTTTTACCAGTAAATGTTACTTCATGTAAACTATTTTGTTTAATAAAAGCTATGATTGAGAAAAATATTTTTTTTTGTTTTTATTTCTTGTATTTTCCAACCTGTCCCCCAGTTACGCACATCTGCCCCCAGGCTTGCCACTCCAATATGGCACTGTGGCCCATGATATGCCTTTTAACCCTTTATATGCCACTGTGCCCCATGGTATGCCTTTTGACCCCCTATGTGCCACTCTGCCTCCAGAAATGCCTTATACCCCTATATCCCATTCTGGCATTTAGGGGGTTAAAATGCATATTATGGGGCAGAGTGGCATATAGGGAGGTATAAGGCATTTCAGGAGGCAGAGTGGCATTAAGGGAGTTAAAAGGCATTGTATAGAGCACTCTGCCTCCAGAAATGCCTTATACCCCTATATGCCACTCTGGCATTTAGGGGGTTAAAAGGCATATTATGGGGCAGAGTGGCATATAGGGAGGTATAAGGCATTTCAGGAGGCAGAGTGCTCTATTAAATGCCCCCTTAACCCCACTCCAGAAATGCCCTATGCCCCCATTTAACACACACACACACACCCTATACCCCCATTTAACTAACACACACACTCTCTCTCTCTCTCTCTCTCTCACCCCTCTCTCCCCTCTCTTACCGGTGCTTCCAGCCGGGGCAGCGGGTTGACGTCACCTTCCGCTGCAGCCAGAAGGAGGTGGAGTTGGCAGCGGGGGTTTGTATGCGTCCGTCGCGTATACTTTCCCCGGCTGTCAGAGATCAGAGTTCCCCGCACCGGTGCGGGGAACTCTGATCTCTGACAGTCGGGGAAGGTCTACGCGACGGACGCAGACAACTCCCGCTGCTAGCCACACCTCCTTCCGGCTGCAGCGGACGTTGTCTACGCGGATCGCGTAGACGTCAACCCGCTGCCCTGGCAATACAGCAGGAAGCACCGGTAAGTGTGTGTATTTTGGGGGGGGGGTGAGACAGGAGGATCCAGGTCCCCTGCAGCGGTGCGGGGGATCTGGATCTTAGTCTCCTAATCAGACCTCTATTTGAGGTCTGATTAGAAGACGACCCCGATTAGAAGACGAGGGGTATTTTTCAGAGCATTTGCTCTGAAAAAAACCTCGTCTTATAATCGAGCAAATACGGTACTTTCGATCTTGTCTTTGAAGCGGGTAGCAAGATCTTGGGCAGTGAGAGGTTTGTGGTGTGGGTATGGAGGGACAAAGAAGGTAATTGAAGGTAGAAAAAAAAAAAAGGTGTTGTGGGTTGGAAGAAAGGGAGGATGTGAGTAGAGAAGTACAGCTGTTTGGCGAGATAGAGGGCAGAGCTGTAGGTGTGAAGCATGAATTTATAGCAAGTAAAGTCTTCGCTGGATTTGGATTTTCTTTATTACTCATTACTTAATCCACATCTTTATTATTCCGTGACGAAGTGGAAATGTGAGCTGCCAAGCAGAGCCAAACGTTAGCAGCGAGACAGAGAGGTATTCCTAAAATATCTCCTTCTTGCTCATGAAGGCTTTTGATAATCAAGATCCAGGACCATCACCTACACCACCACTAGAGAGTGTGTGAGAGTAAAAACGCAACTGGTTTGGAGTAGTTAGGCTCTGTTGTTCCTGCTAGTAGTACTTGAACTTGTCTCAGCTGCAGCCAAGCGAGAATTCCATTTCATCTGGCTAATGAAGAACGTGACTATGAGCTTGAGAAAGAGGAGAGAGTGGAGGAGAGTAACAACAGGCATTTATGATGATGTTGTGTACTACGGAACTGTGGAACAAAGCTGAGCGGAGCAGCTGCGTTTTGGGAAAAGGCGCTTGGGAGTATAGTCGGACCCACTAACAGAGCTAGCAGCATAAAGGAGAGTAGTGCTGGTGAAATGGTCAGACTTTACCTCTGCACCTAATGTTGACCCTCTTAGTTACTGGGATGAAAAGAAGCATGTGTTGGCCTGCACTCTCATGGGTTGCACAGCAGCTGCTATCACGTCCACCAACCACTGTTCAGTGAGCGCATGTTTTCCATAACTGGAAATATACAGTCCACAGCATTCCCACACGTAACCTCATCTGATGGAGCCGACTGCCTTTCTAAATGTGTCCAAGGTGGGATACCCAGCTCTTTCCCAAAAGTAATCCAAATAAATGGTAAAAAGAGTAGCTCTCCCCTTTTGGCTGCACCTGTTTGTGGTGTGGCAACACCTGCTACCTCCGCCAGAGTAGCCAGCTAACGCTAGGGCCTAGTGGTTGAGCTCTGGATGTCCGCTCCCAAACGTCATGAAGTTCAATCCATTCGTCTGCAGTTCCCTATTCAACATCTCTTTCTTGTTTCAATGGCAACTGGACGGACAAATAAGATTTCCAACAATAAAACTGTTGGTGACGTTTGTCGACTACGATGATCTCTCTCTCATCGCAGAGTGATGTATGGGAGGGGGGAGAGAGGCAGAGTGATGTATGGGAGGGGGGAGAGAGGCAGAGTGATGTATGGGAGGGGGGAGAGAGGCAGAGTGATGTATGGGAGGGGGGTGAGAGGCAGAGTGATGTATGGGAGGGGGGTGAGAGGCAGAGTGGTGTATAGGTGAGGCAGAGTGGTGTATGGGTGTGTAATGAATTTCAGGGAGGCAGAGTGGTGTATAGGGGAGGTAGAGTCGTGTATGGGGGGTATAATGAATTTCAGAATGGCATTTCTGGGGAGGCAGAGTGGTGAATCAGTGAGTATAATGAATTTCAGGGTGGTGCAGGGCATTTATGGGGGGGCAGAGTGGCATATTGGAAGTTATAAGGCATATCAGGGGGCACAGTGGCATACAGGGGGCATAAGGCATATCGATATTAGGCATATCAGGGGGGCATAAGACATATCTGGGGTAAAAGGTATATCAGGGGGCTCAGTTGCATATCACTGGCATACAAAAAGTATAAGGCATATCGGGGGCACAGTGGCATATCAGGGGCGACAGTGGAATCTCTGGCATATAGGAGGTATAAGGCATATCGGGGGGCAGAGTGGCAAGCTGGGGTTCAGATGTGCATAACTGGGGGCAGTTTGGTAAATAAAAGAAAATATAAACAAGGCTTTTTTCTCAGTTTTTATTAAATATGAAAAATAGTTAACATGAATTAATATTTACTAGGGCTGCAACTAACGATTATTTTCGATTAATCAGATAAAAATAATCAATATGCTAATTTTTTGTTTATTTCAAATAAAAACTTATAATTTACATTAGGATGTGTCATTAACACTTATCTCTTCAGCACAATGGCATTTCTCTATCCGCCTTCTTATTTTACTGACATAATTAAAGCTAATAGGAGGTACAAGAACCCAAAACACATTATTTCTCAAACTAAGTTTTAATACCAAAAAAAAGTTTTACACTTTACCCCAGCCCTCACTTTGCCCCAGCACCCAGTCTCCCACTCTGCCCCCGCACCCAGTCTCCCACTCTGCCCCCGCACCCCTACGCATCCCCACTCTGCCCTGCACCCAGTCTCCCACTCTGCCCTGCACCCAGTCTCCCACACTCCCACTCTGCCCTGTACCCAGTCTCCCACTCTGCCCCCACACTCCTACGCACCCCCACTCTGCCCTGCACCCCCACTCGCACTCTGCCCTGCACCCGCACACAGACACTCGCACACAGAGAAATGCTTACCTCAGCTATGGACTCGTTCCAACCTTCCAGTAGTTTCTTAATTAAAGAAGCAGAGAAACGCTCGCGGAGCAGGTAAAGTGAGCCGAGTGCTGCAACAACGAATTGATTACTCGATTAATCGATAATGAAAATCGTTGACGATTTCAGTTATCGATTATTAGCGATTTTATCGATTCGTTGTTTCAGCCCTTATATTTACTATTAACTTTGTATTAAGTTTTTTTTTTTTTTTTTTTAAATGGGATAATTAAAGTTTAATTCTATGGGTGGAGCTACCTTTGGACTCACGAAGAGTCATTCTTCAGCACACAGGAGAGGAAAACCCCATTGCCCTTCCCTCTGGGCAATAAGAGGTTAACTCTGACTACATCATAACAAAAAAGAAAATAAAATAAAACCAAAAATAAACAGAGAACAAAATGATTCATTAAGATAATTGATTTTAACAAAAAAAAAAAACGATCCAAACTCTTCACAGAGGTCACGGACCACTTGCTGGTAACCCGGCACTTTGAGTTCTCCTTTGAGGTCGCTGTATTGCTCCTAGATCAAACTCTTTTGTAAAGAAAAACACCCCTCTGGCCACATGACTAATTATATGACACCTTTTCCATGAACTGGTTACAATCTTTGATCTGCAAATAAGTTATGGTGGGGTAAAGGTGATGGAAAACCTCTCCACTTAAGCTAGGAATGGAATTCCTATAACTCAGGGTCCTTATCAGTTAGGCCATGAATCACCACATGGGTCCTGGGAAGAGGACACCTCTTGCCAAAACAGATACAGAGGGAATGCTCAGAAAATGTGCCTGACAAAAAAAAATTTAATGAAAAAAATCCCCAAATCTGTTTCCCCATTTGATTTGTGTTTGTGGTGGGCCACATGAAAAGGTAAGCGAGGTGCCGGAAATACCTAGGTGATGTGTCTTCAGGGAATATATGCTCACTGGCACTTTATTAGGTACTCCTGTTCAATTACTTGTTAACACAAATAGCTAATTAGACAATTACATGGCAGCAATTCAATGCATTTAGGCATGTAGACATAGTCAAGACAACTTGCTGAAGTTTAAACTGAGCCTCAGAATGGGGTAGAAAGGGGATTTAAGTGACTTTGAATGTGGCATAGTTGTTGCTACCAGACGGGCCGGTCTGAGTATTTCAGAAACTGCTGATCTACTGGGATTTTCACGCACAACCATCTCTAGGGTTTAGAGACAGGTGCGAAAGAGAAATTAACCGGTGAGCGGCAGTTGTGGGGACAAAAATGCCTTGTTGATGTCACAAGTCAGAGGAGAATGGGCAGACTAGTTCGACAAGACAGAAAGGCAACAGTAACTCCCACTTGTTACTACCAAAGTCTGAGAATACAATCACTGAACGCACAACACATCGAACCTTGAAGCAGATGGGCTACAGTTGCCACTCCCGTCAGCTAAGAACAGGAAACTGAGGCTACAGCTCACACAGGCTCACCAAAATTGGACAATGGAAGAACGTTGTCTAGTCTGGCGAGTCTCGATTCCAGCTGCGGCATTCAGATGGAAAGGTCAGAATTTGGCGGAAACAACATGAAAGCATGGATCCATCTTGCCTTGTATCAACGGTTCAGGCTAGTGGTGTAATGGTGTGGGGACATTATCTTGTCACACTTTGGGCCCCTTAGTACCAATTGAGCAGTGTTTAAACGTGACACCCTACTCAAGTATTGTTGTTGACCATGTCCATCCCCTTATGATTACAGTGTACCCATCTTGTTAAGGTAGACAAGGCCCCTGGACCGGATGGTATACACCCAAGGGTACTTAAGGAGCTAAGCCTAATTCTGGCCCAACCATTATTACAGATTTTATGTTGTGCCCATATTTAAAAAGGGATCAAAATCTCAACCGGGCAATTACAGGCCAGTAATCTTAACCCCTTAATGACAAATGATTAGGGACTGCCCATTGTCCATAAGGGGTTAACATTGGCGGTGGGGAAATTATTTGAAGGGTTGCTAAAGGTATACATTCAAGAACATACCTTGATCCATAATCAGATTAGTATAAGTCAACATAGATTTGTGAAAGACAGGTCTTGCCAAACCAACCTATTAGCATTCTACGAAGAAGTTAGTAAAAATTTAGATCTGGGTGTGGCTGTACATGTGATTTATCTGGAATTACTAAGGCATTTGATACGGTTCCACATAAAAGGCTACTCTACATATTAACAGAAATAGGCTTAGGGACAAATGTCTATTTGGATCGGAAATTGACTAAAAAAATGCAGAGAGTTGTTGTGAATGGATGTTTCTCAGACTGTACGCAGGTATTAAGTGGAGTGCCTCAGGGGTCTGTCCTGGGTCCTCCTCATTTTTATTTATTTATAAATGATCCCCCAAGCTGCATTGAGAGCCCTTGTCACAGTTTTTGCTGATGACACAAAATAAGGCAGGGTAATTCAGACTAATCTGGAGGTTTCTTCTTTGCAGGAGGATTTAGACAGAGTTGGGGACTGGGCGTTCAAGTGGCAGATGAGGTTCAACATAGACAAACGCAAAGTTACGCATATGGTGAATATCCTTGGGGAAAACTACCAATGAGAAGGATTTGGGAATAATGGTAGACAATAGACTTGACAACAGTGCGCAGTGCCAGCAAGCAGCTGCAAGGGCCAATAAGGTCTTGGCATGCATAAAAAAAGGTACTGATTCACGGGAGGAGGATATCATCTTGCCTCTTTACAGGTCAATGTAAGATCTCACCTTGACTATGCGGTATAATTCTGGGCACCGGTCCTTAAAAAGGACATTATGGAACTAGAAAAAGTTCCAATGAGGGCTACAAAATTAAGGGGATTGAGAGATACTTATGAAGAGACACTAAAAAAGTTAAAATAACATACACTGGAAAAACAGTGTTTTAGAGGGGATATGATAACATTATATAAATATATGCAGGGCCAATATAAAGAGCTCTTCAGTGACCTGTTCATTAACAGAAACGTACAAAGAACCCTCTGAGACTGGAAGAGCGGAGATTTCATAGACAGCAAAGGAAGGGATTCTTTACAGTAAGGACAATAAAGGTATAGATTTCACTGCCAAGGGAGGTGGTGTTATCAAATACATTAGATGCCTTCAAAAGGGGTCTGGATATTTCTTTAGAAAGGCATGACACACAGGGCTATAAATAAAATTTATAGGGGGCGTGGCCGACCAGCAACCAAGATGGACGCTTAAGTCCTGAGCTCCCGCACACCGAGCCCGACATTTCGCTTCAGAAACGCTATAACCTCTCACTATGGGCAAGAATTCTAAGCTCACCAACACCCCAAAACCATCAGGGGCAAAAGACAAATCAGCTCTTACTTCTGCGCGGTCATACTTTAATGCTTCGTCTGACCAAGATCCCCGTGAATCCTCACATAGGCCACCATCTTCTCCGGCGAGCCCTCTCAGCGACGCAGATGTTGAGACCCCACCTGGACCTCAACCATCCTGCACCCATTCGACAGATAGAGCTTGCCAAGACAAACTTGATTCCTTGCCTTCCAAAGACGACATCTCTAAGATCATTGAGCGGGGCATCCATGTGAGCCTTTCGGCCATACAAGCAGACATCCGCCATGTTGGCGACCGCATGGCTACACTGGAGGATGCGCAACCAAAGATCTGCAGGACAGTGGACTCGCTCACGTCTCAATTAAGAGATCAATCCTCCACCCTGATACAACTCAGCGCCACCCCGTGATATGTGCTGCCTGCAAAGCTACTCATCAAAGATAGAAATAATGAAAATGTACAGAGGTAATGCAACCTGTTCCTGGGACTCACAACCTATTACGATTTTTCAAGATCTCTGCCCGCTTACGATACAAGCGAGGAGGATGCTTGGTCCCGTCACACAAGCATTGAGGGAAGCTAGCATCCCCTATCAATGGGGTTTCCCTTTTGCACTACTGGTTCGCAGAGGCAACTCTACACATATCATTCGGCATGCAGGCGATGTACATCAATTCACTGATGCCCTTGGCCTACCGGACTGTGTGGTCAAAGACTGGGAACCGACATTCTCCGCACCTTCAACTCTCCTGGACTCATCGCAAGAATGGTCCCCAAGACCACAGAGGAGGAAGAGACATAAGCAACTGGACTCTCCTTAGACCAGAAGACCCACAGGGATGCGATATGGTCTTCTCCATGCTCCACGGCTACACCCGCACTTTTGACGGGGACTTCCCTTGCTATGGACTGCGGATGCTTTGCAGTATGACTCTTGGCTACTACCTGTGTACGCAGGATGGGTTATTTTCTTTTTCGTTTTATTCGTCTAATTATCGTGAACTTACTGGTTAAATTTTACTACTATGATGCTTTCCATTAGTGGTCTTTTTAGTCTCTCTATTATACCGTATATGCACTCACACTCAACCTAATGAGCTTTCACATATGCACTACCTCCAGCTTGATGTGCAAGGTATAGCGTGTACTCGTTACTATTATCTCCTACACACAGTTTCCAACCACATCAGCCTGTGAGAGGGCTCCTACATGAGGGCCTGGTGATGGGGGGAGCAAATCCCCTGAAACACACTGGTCATCTTCTCCGCTGCTACCTACGGCAATTTGTTGGTCTTTTTGGCCTCCCCCCCAGAACCTACTTACTTGGCCCTGTCCCGGGGCTTAAGTACTGGTATCTGACCTTTCCCTAGGTCGTATGGTTCAATATTCGATGCCGCGGCATCTTGAGGCATACTATGCGCTCACAGTTTTGGTTTTGTTTTATGTTGTAGTTACCAGTTTTATAAGTTTCTTTTATTTTGCTTTTACTTATGCTCCAAAGACACTACTGACTAAACGGGGCCTCTGCAGATATCCTACCCATGGCACCTGATTCAATCAAATTTACCTCTCTTAACGTTAGAGGTTTAAATAAGCCTCAACAGAGATCTAAAGTATCGTATACCCTGCAATCCCATAAGACACAAGTCGCGTTCCTCCAAGAAACCCATTTTAAATCTACCAAGGAATTCAAATTAACAAACATTTCCCACATGCCTTTTTGGCAAGCGCCCCTGAATCAAAGACGAAAGGAGTGGCCATACTCATCCATAAATCGCTTCCATTTACACTTTTGGATATCTGGGAGGGACCCCGAAGGTAGGGCCATCTTCTTAAAATGCAAACTTGGTAACATCTATGCTCCAAACCGTTGTCAAGCCTCCTTTTTATGCAGTATGTTGAACAGACATGGCTCATTTCAAGAGGGCATTAACGTTTTTGGGGGCGACCTCAATATGATTTTAGACCCTCTCAGGGATTCCTCAACTCACACATCACATATTCCTTACTCCTCCATTAAAAAGGTTCGACGGTCGCTACACTTAAATCAGCTAATTGATACATGGCGATCACAACACACGACCACACACGATTACACATACTACTCTCACGTCCATCGATTGATGATTTGAGAGGAATAGGCACCTTCTACATTTGCAGGATTTGGAGATAGGCATACAATCCCTTAGTGATCACGCCCCGACACATTTCACACTTCGTTTCACGCAACAGAGACCCAGGTATTGGTGTTGGAGGTTAAACGAAAACTTGACAACCCACACCATGTTGACGACCTACTGACCCATCTCCGCAATTACTTTCATGACAATATTACTGAGGACTTACCTTTCCCTGTTATATGGGAGGCACACAAGCCAGTAATACGAGGTCACTTGACCAAACTCGGCTCAACGATTAAAAAGTTGAAATTGGCCTCTATTTTGGATGTTACACGCAAACTCTACCACCTAGAAAATCCCACAAGCTGACACTAGCCCCAGATATATTACCCCAACTACAAACGCTGAAAGATCAACTGGCCTCCCTCCTGGATAACACCACGAAACGGAATTCATGTCCAAAGGGCCTCTTCTTATATCCCTAAAATTAGATCCCGAGCGGTCCAGTCCATTATGAATCCCACGATACTGCAAAATGCTTCCACACTTATTATACATCACTCTATAACCTATCTCCACAAGGATCGAGGTCTCCCGAGCATCTAACACGTATTGAAGATTACCTACATAGATTTTTACCACAGAGGTTAGGCAGGGATGCTAAAATGTTATTGAACGAACCGGTCTCTAGTGACGAGATCCAGGCAGCACTGAAATTAACCCCCAAGGGCAAATGCCCAGGATGGTTTTACAGCCGGCTACTACCGTAAATTTTTCTCAGTGTTGGGGCCGCATTTGGTAACCCTGTTTAATGCGTTGGCCAAAGGGGAAACCCTCGACCACCAAGCAAATGTGGCACACATTTCAGTGATCCTTAAGCCAAAGAAGGACCCAGAATTATACGCCAACTACCGCCTATATCTTTAATAAACACTGACATAAAACTACTGGCTAAAGTCATGGCTCACTCATCCATAAGGATCAAGTCGTTTTCGTCCTGGGAGAGAGGCCAGAGATAACTATCTGGATCCTCAACTTACTCACCTATGCCCGCACACATGAAATCCCTCTCGCCTTAGTCTCCATGGACGCCGAAAAGGCGTTTGATAGGGTTGCACGGCCATTCTTTTTCCGGGTTTTAACCACACTAGGTATTGACGGTCCATTTCTCAATCAACTCACAGCACTATACACTAACCCTTCAGCACACATAAAATCAATGGCATCGTTTCAGACCGCTTGTATCTGAAAAATGGCACACGCCAGGGTTGCCCCCTCTCCCCATTATTATTTATTTTAGCCACGGAACCCTTAGCCCAGGCGTTAAGGGAAAACGTCTCAATCTCTGGTCTTACAATAGCGAACACTACCCACAAAATTGCGATTTACGCGGATGACATGTTATGTATGATCACCAAACCACACATCATCTCAGACTTGAAACACTTCAACACTCTCTCCAACTACCGTATTAACTTACAGAAGTCTGAAATTCTAGGGTTAAACATCCCCAACGATCTACAGTCGGATATGATCAAGTCATTCCCCTTTAAATGGCAAGAATCGGCCTTTAAATATCTAGGTCTGTGGATCCCGTCCGATCCCTCCCGGATACTGTCCTTAAACTTCTCCACACTTTTGACTACGGTCACTCAGGACTTGCGTAAGTCAGTACCACACATCTCCTGGTTCGGGCGTATAGCAGTGATTAACATGAACATCCTCCCTCGATTTCTATACCTCTTTCAGTGCTTACCTATGTTCCTACCTAGAAGTTTTCTCAGGGCCTGCCAAAGAACCTTTATACGTTTTGTCAGGGGTGAGGGTACCCCCAAGGCTGTCCTTCACTCACTTGACTAGACCAAAGACAAAAGGAGGAATGTCCTTCCCCAACCTGGAATGGTACTGGTTGGCATCCCATCTGAGGAAGGTGGTGGAACGGTTATGGGTCCAACTCGAAAGCTCCTTCCTTGGCACCCACATTTCCACAGCTCCCTGGTTACCTGACGGGCTTAGGGATCTCACACTCAAAACTCACCCTACTATCTCAGCGACGTTAAAGGTCCTAAAAAGAGTAGCAAGAGGGACCTAAGCTCACCTCCATACCCGGCCTTCTCCTCCCACACAACCCTGACCCAAACTCACACATCCACACATGACTTGATCAGGGCACTGACCCCTGGACGCACGAGAATCCTACGGATTTACCAAGTGCTGCAATCTCTTAGAGATCTACTACACCGACATTTCAGATGTCCTTCGCATACCATGGAATCAAACATTACATTTCTTCACTATTGCCAAATACCCATCTCACCAGACCTGTCTGGTTTCGAGCAACTATGCGTCTTAAGCTCGGAACCATCACATCTATTATCGACACTTTATGCCCTGCTGCAAACGGCACACAGGGACACAAAACCCTTTTATTTGAGTCTATGGGAGAGGGATCTTCAATTAACCCTATTTGACAACGATTAGGATAAAATCACGCACAAGGGGGCCATATCCAGCATGGTTCAGGAATGCAATTACAAACTGCTCTCCCGCTGGTACAAAGTTCCATCGGACTTACAACGTTTCCTTCCTCAGGTCTCTCCCGCTGTGCTGGAGATGTGGGTTGGAGGATGGTACATATAAGCATCTATGGTGGGATTGCATTGACATTCGCCCGTTCTGGCAGACAGTGGTGAAGGTAATTAAGGAGCTCACGGATCCTGATTTTGTGGCTTCACCACAGAATTTATTATTGCACCACACTCACTCCTCACTTACCTCCTACAAAAAATCATTAACAATCCACCTAATACATGCTGCCAAAGCCACCATACCACGATTCTGGAAGACACCTGGCCCTCCCCCTGTTAATGCTTGGATAGCAAAAGTCAATATTATTTCACAAATGGAGGACCTTGTAGCCTCTTCTCATGGTCGTGATTATACCAAAGGCCTTAAATGGCTGCCATGGGCTACCTTTGTCTCCTCCCCACGACTTGTGCCTTTTACGGTAAACACCGTCTCTTTCCACCTCTGTGTCTTCAGGGCACCCTAGGGACCGACGACTTTGTCAAGGTGTCACTTTCAACATCAACCATTGGATTGTATCTTACTCTTGGAGCGTTTTATTTTCTTCTTCCTTTTTATTTCTATGTTCCTTAGTTTATGACTTGTTCCTTTTTATTTTTCTATTCACATTATTTTACTGTCCGGCAGGTATTGATACATTCTCTGTACGCATCATGGAACCTTGCCCGACAGATCGTAGAGGATACTATGTAACTCCTACGTCTTCAATTGCTGTTATTTCCGACAAGCTGTCAATGTTATTCTTTGCATTTACACTGCATTGATGTACACTGTATTATGCCTTTTGCGACTCCATGTTAATCTCTACTTCTATAGTTCTCGGCGTACTATACACCTGGTTTTCCATCTGCATGTATTGTACTGAACTGTGTTTTATTGCAATATACCTTGCCAATAAACAGTAAATTCATAAATAAAATTTATATTTTAAAGCTTATTGATCCAAAGAGAAATCCGATTGCCTTTTGGAGTCAAGAAGGAATCTTTCCCCTGATGGCAGAATTCGAAGTAGCTTAATTGCCTTCTTTTGGATCAGAAGTAGGAAGGTTAGGTAGAAGGGTTGAACTTGATGAACTCAGGTCAACCTTATGTACTATGTAACTACCTTCTAATGGCTATTTCCAGCAGAATAATGCACCATGTCAGTCACAAAGCTCACATCATCTCAAACTGGTTTCTTGAACATGACAATTCACTGTACTCCAATGGCCTTCACAGCCACCAGATCTCAATCCAATAAAGCACCTTTTGGATGTGGTAGAACAAGAGATTCGCATTATGGATGGGCAGTAGGGCTGCAACTAACGATTATTTTCATAATCTATTAGTTGGCCAATAATTTTTTCGATTAATCAGATAAAAACTAAATGCAATTTTTTTCGTTTATTTAAAATCATTTCATGACCAAACGGAAGAATAAAAAACCCCAAATCTACATTAACATGCCATTGTACTCTGTACAGACAACACTTATCTCTATCACAACGGCATTTCTCTAATCGCCTTCTTATTTTACTGACATAGTAAAAGCTATATTTAAAAAGGAACAAGAACTAAAAATATTTTAGGTTTTAATACCTAACAAAGTTTTACTAGTAAATATTAATTCACATGTAAACTATATTTTCATATTTAATAAAAACTATAATTGAGAAAATGCACTTTGTTTTTATTTTCTTTTGTCAACCTGCCCCCCAGTTATGCACATCTGACCCCAGGCTTGTCACTCTGGCAATAGGAGTATAAGGTATATCTGGGGGGCACTGCCCCAGATATGGCTTATACCCCTGATAATTTTCATTATCAGGGGTTTAAGGCATAACCTTATGTGAAGCACCTGTCACAAAATGGCCATGGCATGTGAAAAGGTATAACAAAAACCTCAAAACCTACCATTACAATCATGGTTGCTGTGGGCCACCTAGAAAGTTAAATAGGGTATCTGAAATTTTCAGGGGGTGTGCTTTCAGGGAATATATAGTTTTATGGGGTTAAATTGATATCTGGGACCTTTACAGTGTCTTTAGTGAGACATGGGCCCAGTATAGTGATCTGTCAAGGTGCTGGGGTAGAATCAGTTGCATGAGACAGGTATTGTTGCATTACACAGTATGCCCTAACCGGATTCCCTGAGCTGTCTAATTTTTAAAAAAATATATAGTTTTATAGGGGTTAAGTTGAAATATAGGACCTCTACTGTGTCTCAAATGAAGGATCTGGCAAACTGATTAAAAAACTGGGCATACAAAGCATTTCCAAAAACAGTACAAATACCTAAATACATTTTAACCCCTTCAATCCCAGAGCAAATACGGTAATTGTTTCAAAAGAAAGCCTGAAAAATACCCCTCATTTTATAATCCGGTTTATTAAGTCACTTACAGCAGTTACTATTTACAGTCTCTCCCTGCAGTCACTCTGACTATTGGCCCCGAACCTTTCTGCTTGCCAGTCACTCCCTGCAGTCACACTGCAGATTGGCCCCACCCCTTTGCTTATAGCGCCCACACTGCTCAGCAACTCATCTAACAATAAGTATAAAATTAACCCCTTGGCTGCTAAGCCATTTCCCACCTGGGTGCTAAGCTGGTTTTCAGCATTTTGGTGCATCTCATCTTTAAACACTTTTAGAAGAAAAGCTTGTGGAAATAAACTATACAAACTTTTTTTCAGCACACCCAGCAGATTAAAAATATACCATTGTTATATGTGTATGTCTCATCAGATTTGAGAAATAAAGCAAAATATGTGAAAAAAAAAACTTTTTTTTTTTTACTTTTCACGCAAATGCGTACGTAAATTTTATTTTCTAAACTATCATCAAAACCTGTGTTGCTAAATGTTTGTACAAGGTAATAGATCTAAAATAAGCAGAAATTGAGAACATTTCACTGTGTTTTCATACTGGTTTATTGCTGAAAAGTCAATTTGATAGACATCTTCAAATTTAATGTATGGTTGCCGACAATTAAACAGCTCTAGCGGCCTGGGAAGTTAAGATATGGCAACAAAACTATATATTGTTAAAAACTACACCCCAGCTGCATCCAGTGAGGTACTATTTGTATTATCATAAAGCTGAAGTGTACAACAAATAAGTGAACATTGCACTTCAAAAAAAATTAAACACATCAACATTTACATTTGTGTCTTGTGCACTCCAGTTTAAAGGTAGAAATTAGGGCTGAAACTAACGATTATTTTCATAATCGATTAGTTGGCCGATTATTTTTTTTCGATTCATTGGATAAAAAAAATAAATGTCAATTTTTAATTTATTTAACCCCTTCGTGACAAAGGCTGATTTTACTTTTTGTACCCTTCGTGACAATGGCCGTTTTAACATTTCTGCGCTGCTCGTGTTTAGCTGTAATTTTCTTCTTTCCCGTTTACTGAACCCACACACATTAGATTTTTTTTTTTCAGGACAAGAAGGGCTTTCTTTAGATGACATTGTTTTGATTGTATCATATTATTTACTATTAAAAAAAAGTATAAAATATGGTGAAACATTTAGAAAAAAATGAATGTTTCTAACTTTTAGTTGAAAAATCTTTTACTCATCTATAAAACGTAATGATTTTTTGCTTTTTTCTACACATTATGGCGCAATAAGTACAGGTAGCGTTTTGCTATTTCAAAGCCATTTTTTCCAAATCTGGTAATTCTTCCCCCCATGTGCCATTTCGGGTATCTTTGAAGCTGGCCAATGCAATTTACCCCATCAAGTAATTTATTTTTGAAAACTAGACAGCCCAGGGTATTCCAAATGCTAGTATTTTAACCCTTTCCAAGCACTTATTCTACCATCAGCCTTTGTCAAACTTTATGGTAGTAATTTTTTTGCATTTGTTTTTTCACACACATTTTACTTCAGGTATGAATAACCAGGTTCTGGTATATGTCACCATCATAAAACACCCCAATATGGGTTCAGCAACATCTCCTGAGTACAGCGATACCTCACATGAATGATTTTGGCTGTTTGGGGGCAAAAGGGCCACATTTGGGGCATGCGCATTTTTCAATGTTGAACTTTGGCATTTGGGGATCTACTGCCCATGCCCTATTTGGTACATCTTTGAGCCGGGCCATTTCAGTGTGCCCAATAAACCCATATATTTTTGAAAACTACACACCCCAGGGTATTTTAAATGCTGGTATTTTAACTCTTTGCATGCACACTTTTTTACCACCAACATTGTTTCAAAGTTTGCAGTAGTATTTTTGTGTGTGTATTTTTCCCACACACACACCTACTTTATGTATGAATTTACAGCTCCTGGTATATGCCGCTGTCACACGACATGTGTTCAGCAACATCTTCTGAGTACAGTGATACCCCACATGCATGGGTTTGTCATTTTTGGGGGGAACTAAAAGGCCACATTTGGTACCTGTGCATTTTTCTAATTGGAAATTAGATGTGTGGCCATCCTTCCCCCCGTGTTAATTGGGACCTTGTTGAACCCGGCCAATTCAATTTACCCCATCAAATCATACATTTTTTAAAAGTAGACACCCCATGGGCATTTAATATGCCAGTATTTTAACTCTTTCCATGTGAGAATTGTTTTAAGCTAATATGCTAATTTTAGGACTTGCTCACAAAAATATATTTTTTTCTATATATATATATAGGGGTTAAAATAACTGGATGTTAAAAACAAACGGCAGAATAAAAAAAAAAACTTTGATAAAAATGCATTTCTTGTTTTTATTTCCCAACCTGCCCCCCCCCCCAGATATGCACATCTGAGCCCAGGCTTGCACACCACCTCCCAGATATTATTTATAATTTTATATAGCGCCATCAAATTCCGTAGCGCTGTACAATGGGTAGACAGGACATAACATGTAGTATGTAACATAAATTGACTAGCAGAGACAACACGTGAGGAGGGCCCTGCTCCGACGAGCTTACAGTGTCACATACCCCCAGATATCCCACACTGCCTCCCACAAATGCCTTATATACCCTATATGCCTTATAACCCCTGATATGCCACTCCGTCCTCCCCAGATAAGCCTTATACCCCCAGATATCACATAGTGCCCTCAGATTCACAGATTCGTTCACAGCACACTGACACAATACTTTTATAAATACAGGGTTAATCTTCACTGCCCCCCCAGGATTTAGATTCCCCTTAGTTTGCCCCACTTTACCTCTAACCTTATTAAATTAATCCTAAACACCCCATCAACCATAACTGCCCCTAAATTAACCCTAAACACCCCATTAACCCCTACCTCTCCTAAGTGGACGCTATAGGAAATGGGCGGGGCCAATATTCAGTGTGACTGCAAGGAGGGACTGGTAGAAAGAAGGGGCGGGGCCAATCGGCAGTGACTGGTAAGTAGTAACTGCTGCGAGTCCCACTGAAACAGATTATAAAAACGAGGGGAATTTTTCAGAGCATTTGCTCTGAAAAAAAACCCCTCATTTTATAAAATCGATAAAAATAGATTCAACTAATCGATAATGAAATTCATTGGCAATGATTTTCATTATCGATTAGTTGTTGCAGCCCTAGTAGAAATATGTGTAACCCCTCATAGGATGCGTTAAGTGGTGTACTTCCCAGAAATGTGTGCTTTATATACCCTAATTTAACTTCCCAGGTAGTTATAGCTCTCTTATTGCAGGCATCACCCCTCAATTTTTAAAAACAGTTTTTTTGCCATACCTGCAGTTAAACAGCTCTAGCCACATGGGAAGTAACACTGGCTAATACAGTGATAATAAAACTGGTATTTAATTTTGTAAAGTGCAACTATTTCACTTTCAGAAAATTTATTTTGGGGGTCTCTCTGCACTTTTGATCTTTAGTTATGTGACCCCCCCATTACATTTTTATACTTTTTCAATATAAGAATATTTAATAACTTTTTTTAAAATTTGATTTGTAACCCCCCAAGGCTTACACTGTTAGAAAGGTTAGGTGATTACCTTTCCAACGGTGGGGTTCTGTAGTACACAAATGCATTCACTTTCTTTGATAAGGCTTTATACTCCTTCAAGCGTATAAAGGGGCAGGGAAGGCATAATACACTTTTCTGGTTATTCATTCCCAAATGTCCCAGCAGTGGGCAGAGGCTCCAGAAATTATTTACCAGCTCAACCACTTGAGTCAGGCAACAGAACTACTTTGTTATCACAAGGGAGCTAGTCGACAGATCAAGCGGGCAAAGGACACCCTACCTGTCAGGTAAGAATCAAACAGTTTTCAATCAAGATATAAGAAAATACAAAAGATCCCTGGTTAATTCAGAAAATTTATGGTTATATTTTTTTGCCACCCCTCTCCAACCGACATAACCTCAACCTCTTGAGTGCATGGGGTCTAAAAGTCACTAACAATCTGCTGATTCCACAGCTGAAGAGTTCCAAACCTCCACTGGCATTAATATCCACATAAAAACTGTGTGGCAGGAGCTTCATGGAATGGGTTTCTATGGCAGGGCAGCTGCATGCAAGCCTTGCATCAAGTGCTATGCCAGGTGTCTTGATTGTCATTGGATATAGTGGATGCATGGAAGTAGGGCTGCAACAACTAATTGACAAAATCGATAATGAAAATCGTTGCCAACGAATTTCATTAGGGCTGAAACAACTAATCGATAAAATCGATAATAATCGATAATGAAAATCGTTGTCAACGAATTTCATCATCGATTAATCGGATTGATTTTTATCGATTATAAAAAGAGGTTTTTTTCAGAGCAAATGCTCTGAAAAACTCCTCTCCTTATATAATAACATCGGAATCCAGATCCCCCGCAACGCTGCAGGGGACCTGGATTCCCCTCACTGTCGGCCGGTCTCTCACTTCCGTCTCTCTCCCCCTCCCATCTCCCATCTGCCTCCTCCCCCCTCCCATACATCACTCTGCCTCTCTACCCGGCACCGTTACTGAAGTGCCTTCAGTAACGGAGCCGGGTAGAGAGGCAGAGCGGTGTATGGGAGGGGGGAGGAGTCAGAGGGGTGTATGGGAGCCACCCTCCAATACACCACTCTGGCTCCTCCCCCTCTCATACGCCACTCTGCCTCTCTACCCGGCTCCCTGGTGTCTTGTCAGAAACGGAGGATCACAGGAGGCAGAGTGGAGTATGGGAGGGGGGAGGAGGCAAAGTGATGTATGGGAGGGGGAGGAGCCAACGTGATGTATGGGAAGAGGCAGAGTGGAGTATGGGAGGAGCCAGAGTGGAGTATGGGAGGAGGCAGAGTAGAGTATGGGAGGGGAGGAGCCAAAGTGATGTATGGGCGGGGGAGGAGGCAGAGTGGTGCATGGGAGGGGGAGGAGGCAGAGTGGAGTATGGGAGGGGGAGGAGCCAGAGTGGTGCATGGGAGGGGGAGGAGCCAGAGTGGTGTATGGGTGAGTTATAGTGGTGTATGGGGGATTATGAATTTTTAGGGCATATAGGGGGTATAAGGCATATGGATATTAGGCATATCAGGGGGGCATAAACATATCTGGGGGTAAAAGGTATATCAGGGGGCTCAGTGGCATATAGGGGGTATAAGACATCGATATTAGGCATATCAGGGGGCATAAAACAAACCTGGGGGTAAAAGGTATATCAGGGGGCTCAGTTGCATATTACTGGCATATAAGGAGTACTGTGCCCCCTGATATGCCACTGTGCCCCTGATATGCCTTATCAGGGGCACAGTGGCATATCAGGGGGCACAGTGGAATCTGGCATGTAAGAGGTATAAGGCATATATGGGGGCAGAGTGGCAAGCTGGGGGCAGTTTGGTGAATAAAAAAAATTTAAACAAGGCTTTTTTTCCTCATAGTTTTTATTAAATATGAAAAATAGTTAACATATGAATTAATATTTACTAATAACTTTGTATTAAAACCTAGTTTGAGAAGCACTGTGAGAGGCCATTGCAATAAAGAGATGAAAGTGTAAATTGTATGTTTTTTATTGCAATTTTTCTTCAATTTAAAATAATGTATTTTTTTATCCGATTAATCGACAAAATAATCGGCCAACTAATCGATTATTAAAATATCGTTAGTTGCAGCCCTAAATTTCATCATCGATTAGTTGAATCGATTTTTATCGATTATAAAATGAGGGTTTTTTCAGAGAAAACGCTCTGAAAAATATCCCTCATTATATAATCCGTTTAGTCTGACTCACAGCAGCAGCCCCTACTTACCAGTCCCTCCCTGTAATCACTGTGACAACTGGCCCCGCCCCTTCCTTCTCCCAGAAGGCCAGAACCACATGGCTGTGACACTCATCTAACTGTAAGTATAAAATTAATATTTGGGCTGCTGAAAGTTAGGGGAGGTGGGGGTTAATTTAGGGGCAGTTATGGTTAATGGGATGTTTAGGGGCAGCTATGGTTAATGGGGTGTTTAGGGTTAATTTAGGGGCAGCTATGGTTAATGGGGTGTTTAGGGTTAATATAGGAGCAGCTGTGGTTAATGGGGTGTTTGGGGTTAATTTGAGGCAGTTGTAGTTAATGGGGTTTAGGGTTAATTTAGGGGATGTTGTGGTTGATGGGGTCTTTAGGGTTAATTTAGGGGATGTTGTGGTTAATGGGGTGTTTAGGGTTAATTTAGGGTAGTTGTGTTTGATGGGGTATTTAGAGTTAATTTAGGGGTAGTTATGGTTAATGGGGTGTTTAGGGTTAATTTAATGATGAGGACTGAGGGTTAATTTAATTAATTTAATAAAGTTAACTTAAGGCGCAGTTAGAGGTAAAGGGGGGCAGACTAAAGGGAATCTAAATCCTGGGGGCAGTGAAGATTAACCCAGTACTTATTTATAAAAGTATGGTGTCAGTGTGCTGTGAACAGGTCTGTAACTCTATGAGGGGACTATGAGGTATCTGGGGGTATAAGGTATATCTGGGGAGGATGGAGTGACATATCTGGGGGTATAAGGCATATACGGTATATAAGGCATATGTGGGGAGGGAAGCGTGGCATGTCTGGGAGGCAGTGTGGCATGTCTGGGGAGGATGGAGTGGTGTATCAGGGGGTATAAGGCATATCAGGCACAGTGGCATATGTGGGGGTAGAGTGGAGTGGCATATGTGGGAGGCAACGTGGAGTGGAATATGTGGGAGGCAGCGTGGTATATGTGGGAGGCAGCGTGGAGTGGCGTATGTGGGAGTCAGCGTGGAGTGGCATATGTGGGAGGCAGCATGGCAAGCCTGGGCTCAAATGTGCATACATTGGGGGGGCTGGTTGGGAAATAAAGACAAGAAATGCATTTTATCAAAGTTTTTTTTATTATTCTGCTGTTTAACATAATTTGTTTTTTCATTTATTTAAAATAATTTAATAATGTACATTAATCGAAAAAATAATCGGCCAACTAATCGATTATGAAAATAATCGTTAGTTGCAGCCCTACATGGAAGTATAATCCAGCAGAGGTGGTTAGTTTCTTTATGTCAGCATTCAATGGGTTAATGCGATATCGATTTAAATCAGTTTCTTTGTGCATGCCCTTTGTATCTGTTCTGGCAATATGTCATCTGCCCAGAGGACCCCTGTGGTGATTCAGGGCCTAATTTATAAGGATTCTGAGCTGTAGGAATTCCATTCCTAGGATCAAAGATGGGAATCAATTCTTAGAAAAGGAGGTGTCAAATAATTGGTCATGTGGCCGGGGGGGGGCTGTTTTCTTTACAAAAGACTCAGATCTAGTGGCCATGTACCTATCTCTAAAGGAGAACTCCAAAAGTTACTCTCATTGGAATAACATCGAAAGGAACCATCTGGACTTAAGGATTTTCCACAGGCCTGCTTATTGATGAAACTTGTGACATTCCTGTGTTTAACCCTTTCAGTCCCCCACGTCCATAAAAAAAAGCATCGCAAGAAACCCTTATGGACATACCGGTACGTCCTGACCTTCTTGCAGCGGCAGTTTGACAGCCTGGACTCCCCCTTGTCTGCAGAAGCCAGCATTGCTGGCTTTCTGCTTCCCGATCTGCTATAAAGGCTGCCGGCGCCAGAAAGCGGTTACATTTAAAATGCCCGATTGCGCAATCAGGCATTCCTTTCCGGGTCGCGTCACTGCTGACGTCACTCAGAAGGTCATCGGAGGACAGGATATACCCTGCAAGGATATCTGATCACGCCGATCAAGCACTGATAACAGACATTGTGATCCCCAATGCAAGCTTATGGAGACTTGCATGGAGATCACAGTGTGATCGGTGCAGTAGGATCACAGTGAGCGTCTTACAAGCCGAAAAGAAAAAATAAAACAAATACAATAAAAAGAACAAAGCGAGCTAAGTGATGTCATTGTGACATCACTAGCATTAACATGTTCAAGAGGACCTCTAACCATACTGCACTTTAACAAACAAACCCCCCCAAAAAAGCCTTACATCCCCTTCCCTTTGCACAGCATCTAAAAAGGTATAACCCTCGTTCACAATCCCCAAACCCTTTAAGCCATGAGTATGAAAAATACTACCGTATACAGTACTATATGTAAGGGATGGGACCCTCTAGAACAGTGGTTCTCAACCTTCCTAATGCTGCAACCCTTTAATACAGTTCCTCATGTTGTGGTGACCCCCAACCATAAAATTATGTAATTATATATTGTGAAATATGTTTTCCCATGGTCTTAGGCAACCCCTGTGAAAGGGTCGACCCCCAGGTTGAGAACCGCTGCCCTAGAAAGAAAAGAAAAAGAACAACTTCTTACCGTAAATTTTCTTTTTCCTAGTATAGTGGCAGTACGTATGGGTTGTTCTTTCCCCTCAGGACAAGCTTCTGAAAGACCAGTCAAAAAGTAAACTCTTCCCCTCTTAACAATAAAAGCCGGCAAACCGGTAGAGTCCTCAGTAATAACAAGAAATACTACTCACTCCAACATATAAGGGAGGGAACTACGTACAGCCACTATACTAGGAAAAAGAAAATTTACGGTAAATTATTGTTTTTTCCTGCGTATAGTGGCAGTACTTATGGGATATAGAAAGATCCCTTACATGGGTGGGATAGAGGCATTGACCGCTTGAAGAACATGAAGGCCAAAGGCAGCTTCCGAAGCTGCAGAAAGGTCTATCTTATAATGTCTAATGTCTAAGTATTCCATGAAGACCAGGTTGGCGCTTTGCAAATTTCTTCTGGGGAAGCTAAGGCCTTAACTGCCCAGGAAATGGACATAGCTCTAGTATAGTGCGCATTAATATGAGTCAATACTTCCACTTTACAGGATACATAGGCTAAACGAATAGTATCGGCAAGCCATCTAGCCAGAGTAGATTTGACCACCTCCTGGCCCGCAGATTTCCCATGAAACTGAAGAAACAGGGGATCTGACGCACGAACTGTTGCAGTACGTTGTAAATAGACATGAAGAGCTCTTTCACCATCCAAAGAATGCCACATGATCTCTTCTGGAGAAGAAGGATTAGGAAAAAAGGTGGGTAACACTAAAGGCTGGTTAATGTTAGTCCGCGACAAGACTTTAGGGAGGAAATACGGTCGGAGATGCAGAACTACTTTATCCTGATGAAAGACAATGAACTCACTGGATGACGAGAAAGCCTGAATTTCACCCGCTCTTCTAGCTGAAGTGATGGCGACCAAAAAAAATGCAGTTGTTAGGGAGAGGAGTTTTAAAAATATCTCCTGTAGCGGGTCAAATGGTGCAGAACACAAAGCTTGAAGAACTAGGAGATAAATCCCAGGGAGGAACAGACGACCTGGAAAGAGGCCTTAGTAGAGTAAAGTCCTAATAAAAGGGATCCACGGCCAAGTCCAAAGCAAGAAGTGACCGAGGGCAGACACTCGTCCCTTCAGGGTAGCCACCTGGAGACCTGCACTGAACCCCCTCTCGAGAAACTGCAAGATGACTGGAATAGAAGGAGGATAGCTATGGAAATCTTGATTCAGGCACCATTCCAAAAACTTGCTCCAAGTTCTGAGGTAAATTTCTGATGTAGGACCTTCTAACCGAATTTAACAACCGGCCGGCCATAGCACCGTGAATACCTTCTCCTGTAGAATTAGCCTTGCAGCATCCATGCCGTTAAGTGAAACATCTGGATGGTGTGTATATGGATCCCAGTAGATCTGAAGATTCTCGAAGTTCCCAAGAACAAATAGTCATCTGGAGCAAGTCCGAGAACCAGCCCCAGTTTGGCCAGAAGGGAAGGATTGCAAGCACCCTGGCTTTGTCCTTCTTGATCTTCTGGATACGCGGGATCAAAGCTACCGTGGAAACACATAGGCTAGGTTGATTTGCCATATCGCTGTTAGTCCGTCTAGAAAATGAGAATAGTCTATCTTGTAGAGAAACGCAAAAAGAGGGGTTTTCTGTTTTGTCTTGTAGCCATGAGATCTACTTCTGTACGCCCAAACTTGACGACCAACCTGTCGAAAAATAACTGGGCTCAGAGACCACTCTGTCTGAGAACATCTTCCCCTGCTCAGATCGTCTGCCAGTGTATTGAAGCCCCCCTGATATGACATGCCGATAGATCTCTCAGATGATTTTGGGCCCATAACAAAAAAAGTCTCCGAACAAAGACATTGAAGCTTCCAAGCCCTTGTGCCTCCTTGTCTGTTGAGGTAAGCTACTACAGTCGCATTGTCTGACTGAAATTTACGTGCGGGAACATAATCCAAGATTTTAAGGCCTTTAGGGCTAGAAAAACTGCAGACCATCTTCTTTGGGGAGCATATCTAACAAAGCTATTTTCGGATGAGCTAACACTCTGTGAGGGAGCAAGCTATTAATGACATTGAAGAACATGGACCAAAAGGGCTGAAGTTTGACAGAATCCCACCAGACCTGTAACATGGAGCCAGGAGAGTTGCGGCAGCGCCAACACAAGGCTGAGGCATCTGAGAAAATGCGACCCAGTCGTGAAGGAACCAGGTACCAACGGTATAGAACCTTCCTATTAACTTCCCAGTGTGATACACAGCGAGATACACCCTGTAAATTACAAAGGGCTCCAGATCTCACGGTATGCCTAGCTCCTTTTCCCACTTTACCATATAAGATAGCTTGGATCCTGGGCCAAAAAACCTACGGTAGCATACCGAGATGGTATGTCTCAGATAAGGGGAGGTAGAACAGTGCTTCATTAAGGGGTGAGTTGGGAGCACTGGTATACCAGTGGGCAACAGTTGAACCAGAATGTGTTTGACTCGAAGATAAAGAAACAAATTGCTGGGCGGTAGAGCATATTGGGCCTGGAGAACAGCGAAGGGGCGTAAGGTTAGTTTGTCATACAGATTATCAACAGATTATCCCCTTGTCCTTCCAACGGTTCAGGGACAGATTAGGTGAGAAGAAACGGAGAGAAGTAATCGGCATACGGCGCCTAACCCATGGTGTTTTGGAGAACAGGTCCTGGACAGGGAAGTTTAGGCCTCTCTCGCTTGTAACGCCACAAGAGTTGACAAGAATTATAAGGCAAAAGGTCATTTTCCAAATCAACCCATTTGGGGGCGGGGTTCGCAAACACTGTCTGTAGGGCCTGGGTCAGTCTAGCGGCATCATGGTAATATAGCAAATTAGGGGCACCCATACCGCCGTGGAAAACAGGCATATAGAGAGTGTGCTTCGCAAATCTGGGGGCAGACGGTTCAACCAAATGTGTGCATTAAAGGTTCGCTGATATAGTAAAAGAAGATGTCGCGGAACAGGCAGTGGGATAGCACGAAACAAATAAAGGAGTTTGGGAAGACATTTTAAGGGAGACAATACGCCCCCACCACGAGACTTCAAATTTTCCCCACCAGTGTATATCTTTCGTCAAAGTGGCCCATAGTTTATTATAGTTATATTGTACTAAGGAGTGGACAGATTTTGTCAGATAAATGCCCAGATATAGGATCGAATCGGTACGCCAATCAAAAGAGAATGCTTCCTTGAGGGAGGCAATCACAGCAGGAGGGAAACCTATAGGTAGCGCTTGCATTTTAGTAGTATTGTTTTTTTAATAAGAGAATCGACCATATTCGTCTAACAGTTTCTGAAGGGAGGGGAGGGCTGAAGTCGGAATTGAAATAGCCAAAAGAATATCAATCGGCAAACAAAGCCCAGTTTGTGCTCGAGAGAGGAAGAGCAAAAGCCAAGAATATCCGGGGAGTTCCTAATGGCTATGGCGAGGGGTTCGAGGGCAAGCACAAAAATCAGAGGAGACAGCGGGCAACCCTGTCTCGTACCATTGGTAATGGGAAAGGGGCAGAATGGAACCCAGCATATGACACCTTAGCACGAGGAGAAGAATATCACCCACAGCGACCGATTTGACATCTTGCAAAGTGAGCTTATCTACAAAGATAAAATCGATCCTGGAATAACTATTATGGGCCTCAGAAAAAAACGTGTAGTCCCTCTCTGTACCATGCAGGATGCACCAAGTCATATAACCCGTGTTGTAACAAAAGATCCTGAAAACCCGAACATAATCTACGTAGGGGCGCACTTCGGGCCCTGGGAGCTGAGGATATATCCCACACCGGGTCTAAAGGGAGATAAAAGTCCCCACAGACCAATATGCGACCCTGCTGGACCTTAGATAATTTCTCAAAGCACATTGACAGGAACGGGAGTTGGTCAGCATTAGGCGCATATATACACGCCACGGTAACAACCTGTTGATTCAAGCGTCCCACAATAAAGAGATATATCCCTTGTGAGTAGGAAACCTTTTTAATCAATTCAAAGGGCCAATCTTTATGGATAAGGATCGATACCCCTTTCGTTTTAGTAGAGGCCATGGCTGAGTAGTGCTAGGGTATTGGCGAGAAGAAAAGGTCGGCGGGTGGATATTTGAGAAGTGAGTTTCCTGCAGGCATACGACAACGGCGCGGGCCTTGCGGGCCTCAGATAGCCCTCATAAGCGTCGACTGGTACTATTAAGGTCTTTTACATTCATAGATACAACCTTAAGAACATCCGGAGCCGTAATAATTAACACTGAAGGGACAGCAAATTATGCGTAATAATAAACATAAGAATAGGAGCTGTGAGCGGGGCATAACTGCAGGCACCGTGTAGAACAGAACATAGAAAATAAAAAAAAACAAGAAAAACCAGATCAAACTAAAGCAGGTGGTAGCCACCTATGTGTTCTCCATACAGCCCCCTTCACCGGAGAACAGGGCACTAGCCCCGGAACGTGGCAACCCATAATAGACGAGCACTAAGAGTGAGGTCGTCGTTCTATAACCCTCGTAGCAAACAGGGTGTAAGTAATATAATGGACGCAGTGGTAGAGGTACAAAGTGAAAAGGTAACAAAAGCTTTGTAAACCCTGTGCCCACCCGCTCAGCATAGAAAATAACTCACAATCGCATTAGAGAAGAACTGTCCCAGTCCAATCAAGTGACCCACAGGGACCAATGGTTGCTGCAGAAGTACCGTAAACAGTCATCCGTGAGGTGCAGCAACGTTATGGCGGCAAGAAAAAGGGCAGGGCGGGGAACCTATGGAGCCCATTCGCGCCGCATCTTGACCAGGCTTTTCTTGGCTGGTGGGATGGACACGTCATGCGGGAGGAGGACACCCCAGGCACGCAGCTTCTCGTGACAGTCAGAAGGAGAATGAATCGTATGCGTAGCGCCATCGATAGCAACCAATAATTTCGTGGGGTAACCCCACCTGTAAGGGATCTTATTCATCTGTAGAGATTCCAAGATTGGTTTGAAGCTTCGTCTCCTGTCAAGCGTGTATGCAGAGACATCAGCAAACAAAGCGATGTGCTGAAATTCCTCCGGAATTTTCTGTTTCTGTCTCACAGCTCCCATGATGGCTTCCTTTGTTTTAAAAAAGTGCATCCGGACGATTGCATCTCTAGGGACTGAGGCGGGGAGGTCCCGAGGTTTGGGCAACCTATGGCAGCGGTCGATTGTGAAATCCAGAGCTGCATGCGTGAGAGGGAGAGCTTTAAAGTAAGAGAGCACATAAGGCTCCAGGTCAGACTGTTGTATTGATTCAGCAATACCTCTAAGCCTGATATTATTCCTGCAAGAACGATCTTCTAAATCTGCCACTTTTAACAGGAGTTGGGTATGGTCATCTTCAACAGCACTATATTTATCAATCAAATCATTATGGCTTGTACAAAATTCCTCCATTTTCTGCTCCACATGAGCAGTTCTCTCTCCCAGCTCCTGCACATCCCTCCTAATCTCTTTAACAGCATTCGTAAGGTCAGCATGTAAGGACTTACGGAGTTCTTGAAGCAGCTGTTGCATGCCTCTCATCGTTACAGGGGCCTCCACCTCCTCCCCTTCACTGTCTGAGCTACGGTCGTGAGACGGAGATGCAGAGCGGTGGGCGCCGCCATCTTGGGTCGGCATGCCGCATTTCCCAACTCACGGGGAAAAGAAGTGTGCCGGCTTGTCCTGCCCTCGTTTGGGCTTCTGAGATGCCATGATCACCTCACCACACTGTTGGCAAGGTATAGTGGAGCTGCAGAGCCTCTCCAAAGTTGCGTTTAGCCGCTTAGACACCCTGTTTGAGCGGAGCTAACCCGCCATGCGTCCGCTCTCCTCCGTCGTTCGGCCACGCCCCTTGACACCTGTATCATAGAATCTAACTCCTCTTGAGACCTGGACCAGCTGGAAAGGATCTGCCAGTGAAGTGGCGTCATTCTTGACCGGGCCCATCTTACTGCTAGGATGTTAGAGGTTAAAAACCCAGGAGACTCATTGCTTTCCTGATTATACAAATCGGATATCTTTGCAGATGGTTTGATCCGTGTGATCTTCTGAGAAGTAAGGTACAAAAAGAGGGATACAGAGTCCACAATGCAACCTAGGAAATTGATTCTCCTGGATGGAGTAAGATTAGATTTTTCTGTGTATGATCCATCCATGCTGTTCTAAATGTAAGAAATTATGACCCTCTTACAGGGTTATTCATTTAGGGAATGTGTGACAAAGCACAAATACAAGCGAATTGAAAAATGTACATTGACATTGAATTAGGTCACCGTTACAGGTGATAAAACATTTGCCAATAACACAAAACAAAAGGGATACTTAAGCACATTCTTGGGAAACCTCTCTCAGCTCACAAGCTTCTCCCGAACTCCATCTTGCGCAGCTTCGTTCTGAGTCTCCTGACCCAGGACACTTCTGTTCACTGCATTCTCCTTTCTCAGACTCTCCTGACTATTGCAGCCCCTAACTAGTCATCCCAGAATTCCTTGTACCTCCCAGAAAGTGGTTCACCCAACCCCTCTTTCCAGAGATTTCCTGTATGACCCAATTATGGAGGAGCCAGATAGTCTATGCGAAAATACACACACCTATGTTAAAATACATCGGCTTCAGTTGTCTGACCCCCTGTGGGGTATCCCACCTCTGTTGGAGCCTTTGTTCCAAACCCTTTGTAATGCATTACTATGCAAATTACCTTACGTTATAAAACCAGATATCTCGCCTTATAGAAACCCAAATCGTCCCCAAAAGATTACGCAATAAATGTAGTATCACATTTTAAAGGCACCCTTCATTTCTTCCATAAAAAGGCTATTGAAGTCGGTGATTTAGTTGACTTGGAGAGGATGCCTTGAGAAGCCAGTCGTTGACATACGGGATGACGGCTAAACCGTCTCAACTGCGCCGCCAGGGAACAGAGAAGCTTTGTGGAGCGGTAGCCAAACCGAAAAGAATAGATTTGAGATGAAAATGCTTCAGGCCATTCTTTGTTCTTATAGCAAATCTCAGGAACTTCCTGGAACTTACTGCCATAGGGACGTGTAGATATGCATCTTTTAGGTCTAAAGTGACCATGAAATCTCCTTCTCGGATGATGTGGGAAACGGATATAATGGCTTCCATTCTGAAATGTTGATAAGTGATACAACGATTAACAAATAGCCTTTAAATCGAGAAAAAAAAAAATTGAGAATACACTCCTCTCCATTGATGTTCTGAATCGATTACCTCTTTCAACACTGCTGCCGACAAAACTTTGTTCTTACTTTTTGTAAGATAAGAGGAACACAGGAAGTGGTCGCGAGGAACAGTGAAAAAACCTGATCTTGTAGCCTACAAAAACTATTTGTCTAGACCAGTGATGGCGAACCTATGACACGCGTGTCAGTGCTGACACGCGTAGCCATTTGGGGTGACACGCGCAGGATTTCATGCGATTCATCCTCGGCTCCTGCACGGCCGCCGAGGATGAAAGAATCTGTGCTGGAGGAACGGGGGGGGGCGGGACGTGCAGTAGCGTACCTAGCGAGGGGTGGGGCGGTCCGCACCGGGTGCCGCTCATCAGGGGGGTGCCAACTTGCCGGCACCCCTCCAGAGACGGACAGTAATGTCCGCCGCTGGAGGAGCAGGCTCGCAAGGGAGCGGTATCGGAGGTCTTTAACAGACCACCGGCTCCCTTGAGTGATTTTAAGCCGGTTCAAGGATTTCCCTTGAACCCGGCTTAAAATCACTCAAGGGAGCCGGAGGTCTGTTAAAGAACTTCGATAGCACTCCCTTGCGATCCGCGCGGCAACAGCTGTTGTGCGCCGGGGTTTGTTGTCAGATCCCGGCGCACAACACTGAAGCCGCGCCCACCGCTGTCCGTGCCCTCTGAACCCCGTGCCCTCGGAAGAAGACAGAAGAACTGAAGAAGAAGAGGAGCAAAGAGCAAGAAAAGGAGCTGTAAGGAGAAAAGAGGAAAGGTAGGAAAGCATACAGTGAGAGTGGATTGGTGTGTGAGAGTGGATTGGTGTGTGAGAGTGGATTGGTGTGTGAGAGTGGATTGGTGTGTGAGAGTGGATTGGTGTGTGAGAGTGGATTGGTGTGTGTGTGTGTGTGTGGATTGGTGTGTGTGTGTGTGTGGATTGGTGTGTGTGTGTGTGTGGATTGGTGTGTGTGCGTGTGGATTGGTGTGTGTGCGTGTGGATTGGTGTGTGTGCGTGTGGATTGGTGTGTGCGCGTGTGGATTGGTGTGTGCGTGTGTGGATTGGTGTGTGCGTGTGTGGATTGGTATATCAAGGACAACATACGAAATCGACTGATTAACAAAGAAGTTACTAAGCAGGTATGTTAAATAATTTGTTTTTGGTTTATTAAATACAATTATATATTGCAACTATACATTTTTGTAGTTTAAACTATAAATTGCGCAAAATTATGTTTTTTTGTCGAAGTGACACACCACGCGAGTTATGCTCGATTTTTTGCCGATTTTTGACACACCACGCCAAAAAGGTTGCCCATCACTGGTCTAGACCACTCTGTTATTCATGTGTTTTCTGTAGACTGAAACCATGCTTTCTGAAAGCGTTGCAGGCGACCCCTGCTCTCTTGCCTTCCAATGGCGAACCAAAAAAGTATTCCTTGTTCAAACAGCAGGTCACATAAGGCTGCTTTAGAGGCTGTATCCACCTTCCAAGATGTTAACCATACTGCCCGTCTGGCCATAAAGTAATCTTCCATTTTCTATATCAACAGGGCTTGATAACAGCTGCTCCCGCTGAAGCTGCTTTTCTCTGAAAACGCAGCTGCCTGAAACATTCTCCTAACAGCTGTTCCGGCTCTCTCATCCATAGCGTCTCTGAGTCCCGCTATCTCACCTATAGGAAGCACGGTTTACTTAGATAACTGTGCAACTTGCACCTCTACCTTTGGAAGCTCTTGCCATTTAATATCTTCTTGAAACCTGAATTGCTTAAAACGCTGAGAAATAAAAGCTCGATTGCTGGGGTTATTCCACTCCCTCAATTCCACTAATTTGGGAGGAATAGGGGAAACCCTTCTTAGTTGCTCTCGGTTGAAACTGAAGAACGCAGTTAACTTCTTTAATAAACTTGTCAATTTCTGGAGGTGGAAAGCCAAATCTGTCCTCTGAATCATAAGAATTAGTCTCAGAAGATGAGTGAGAGCATTCCCCAGAAGAACGGTCAGATGATGCCGCCTTTAATGCCTTTTGCAGGTGACTCATGTGCAGGAGATTTAGCCGCACCTTTAAACGCTGAAAGGTCTGGGATAAATTATCTTGGAACCAGCATAAGAATGATTGCATGTCTTTTTGCTTTTCTTTTGCCAAGATGTCCGCAGCACACCGTTGGCAAGTTTTTTCTGTAGCCGTCCAGGAGCGGCATATTACACTCTGCACAGGCTAGATATCTAGCTTTAGAAGCAGCTATTTAGCAGGAGGAGCAGGTTCGTTTTTTTTCTGGAGACGAAGGGTTCAACATGTTTAGATAAAACGCAAATTAGATCCAATGCAAGACAAGCGTGTGGACTCCTGTGGTCAGTCATGTTTGCACAGCTTACAACAGGCTGCCAAAACATCAGAATTGGCGCCATAAAAATGATCCGATCCGCGCATGCTAAGATCGCGCTACAGGATTACAGTGGAACGAATAGCCACCCGGGCATGCGTTCCACACAGCTGCACATGATCCTCCTCCGTAACCAAAAAGGATAGAGTGAACGCTGCCTCTGTAAGCCATTTACGAGGCAAGCAGCACAGAACTTTCACCCGGGAAGTTTAAACCGCAGCCAAACACTCACCCCCCCCCGGCAACAACCCGTGTGCCGCACCATCAGAAGAATCCACGAAGCTGTTCACCCTACGAGGGACAAGAAAGAACTGAGGACTCTACCAGTTTGCCGGCTTTTATTGGTAAGAGGGGATGAGTTTACTCCTTGTCCTGAGGGGAAAGAACAACTCATACGTGCTGCTACTATACGCAGGAAAAAACTAAGGATGTGGGGTATGTCCGTAATCAGGAGATGCAGCTAAAAAAATTTGGCCGGGTTTCTCTGCCGTTACACATACCCTGTGCATAAAAATCTAAGCGAATAAATTGCTGCGGCCACCTTTGACAGTGATTGGTGGCCAAATAGCTGAATGAAGAGTGCCCAAATACCCCTGATAGAATAGTCTGGGTTGTCTGCTTTACCCACAAAAGTATATATTTATTTTTGGTTTATACAGTTGCAATCCCATAAAAATTATACGGCTTTGTAAAAAATAATGTACACCTTATATTATGTTCCCTATAAGTGCTGGGAAAGTATGGAAATTCTATATAAATTAGGTATTTCTGAAATCAGGACACCTGAAGTGATACATTTGGAGGGGATTTTCTGTCACTTTACCTAATTTTGTGAAGATTCTGAGGGGAAATATATGAAAAAAAATCAATTTCATGTATAAATGGATTAAGCCAAAGATCAGGCTTTTGATCAATCCATTTATACATGAAATAATAGGTGTTTTTTTCATATAAAAACTAAAATATATTTGTGTGGTGAGATTATTTTTGTTTTATTAACAATATAATTTGTTAGTCTGTTTAATCCATGACATTTTTACATAGAATTTGACGGCAGATGAATCATACGGCCCATCTAGTCTGCCCATTTTTCCTGCATTAGCCTCCACCACTACTACTAGTTGTACTATGTTACATTTTAACACCACTTTGTATAATATTTTCAGTCACATGGAATTATTTGATTACTTTTATTACTTCAGCTTTGTTTGTTTTTTTCCCCCTTTATCTGGGTAATTATATCTGTTGTGTGTGATCTTACAATTAATCTTACTTTAATAAAGTCAGGCTGCTACCATGATTGTGCTGCAGTGATTTCATTACTTAGACATCCATCATCGGCATTTCCTAGAACACAAATATAGCTTTTTCTAACATGCAACAAAGATTAAATGTATTTTACATTTTTAAAATAGTCACAAAACATAGTTGACTAGAAGTCAAGGAGCTGAAACACAACCAAGGCAGTTTGGGGAGCAAAGGTGGCATTGTGGGACACGTTGCTTGTGAAGTCTCTGTACGTAAGCAATGTATATTATAAATAAAATAAAAATCTCCAAGAAACAAGTTTAAATAAACATGTAAAATACATTTGAGAATGGTTTCAGAAGTATAAGCCTGTTATTTTAAAGCATTTCTAATCATGGATAACTCACCAGTGGATAAATATTCTGCAGGAATATTTCTTTATTAACACAGGTGTACTGTGGTAGAGACATTTTCTTCTGAAGGTACGCCATTGCACCTGCATGAATTAAAGAGCGGTAACAACACTTTAGTGTTCCCTGTAATATCAACAACGGTACATTCGTGATATTTCTAAAATTAGATAAACGACAATTTAGTGTGATAACAGAATTAGGATAAAATCTGGCACCTACCAAGGATAAGTAGCTTCGTAATATTATGTAATGAATCAGATGTCTTAGAACGCTGCCACAGATAAATACTCTACAACACATTACACAGGAGCATCATGGAAAAACTTCCGGTAAGCCGTAAAATGAAAATGGAACTTACGTAGCCACTAATAAGCTACCTCTAGCTAGAAATAAATTCACGAATTGCGAGTACCATCCATCTTGTATGAATGACCTCTTGGTGTGAATATCATATATGCTATTTAACCGTGAGTGCAATCAAAAAACTACCTTATTTCACGGCATGCGACCAACGATCGCAAGCAAAGCAGGTCTGATTTGGCTACTTCCTGTACGTTCGTATCCAACATCACTCACAGCTAAAGCCCCTCCTCTAGGGGGGTTTGAAATGTATTACAGTCAGAGGAAGAGTGTAACCAACAACTTAGCAGTTCATACAGCTAAGTTACTATTTTTCTTCCCCATTTTTAAAATTGAAATGGGATGTGGTCGTTCCTAAAATCTAAGGTCAGACCCACCCGCTCAATTGGCCACACTTATGAAAAACATACACTGAAAGACTACAATTGAGTCAGTATTGTCTTCCATCGTGCATGAAATTATAAAAAGTGGTGTACTAATTAACCCTTTCGGTAGGAGGGAAAAACTTTTGAAAACTGCACGTTTTTAGTACACAGTAGTCAGTTTTAAAACACGAGACATAATTACCGTAAAATAAATGATTTGCCCTATTTACACAAAACTAAGGACATCAAACATATTTTATAATTGGTTCCTGCCTACCAGCGCTGCAGATGCTGAAAATGACAAAGCTCAAAAGCCATACGTTGGATATTCGTTGTTCATACGTCTAAGGTGCATAGGTCCTTTTGTTTCGTGTATATGTTTCCAGTCGATTCAGACTGAATGATGGACAGGATGTTGCGGTCTGTTTTCCGCTTGTCTCGGTTCTGTGTCCGGGTACCGGTAAATCCTCATTGTGGGATTCCGGCTTCATCTTTTTTGCGTTGGTCGTATACCTCTTTGCTCCAGAGCCGGTCCCGCGGCTACAACAGCAATCCCGCGCCCAGACGGGTAGTTGTACTCGGGATTCACAACCCTTTCATCTGGTGTCGCACAAGAGTTTACTTCTTCCTAATCCGGGCATTCTTCGACCGGGACTTTAGTATAGATGAGTTCACAGAAGGGGCCAAACAGGTAAGAAGGGTTTTTTTTGTTGTTTTATTTGTTATAAACAACGGGGTGGGGTGTTTTCACAGGCGTAGGTTAGGCTATATATCGGGTACAACTGGTGAGCTATGTGTGCGGTGACAACCATATTTTAATAACCAGCATAATGCTAAAATTCCAAAACTGCACTACATTAAGAAAATTGTTTTCGTATAAGAAGACATCAGCAATAATCTTGATACTAGTGCCCTAGTTACCAAATACAGGGGTTGACAAATTTGGTTTGGCTCTAGGAGATGTTTTCATATGCTTTCATATACTTAAAGTTCCTGCTATATCTCTCTTCTAAGGTGACGCTCCACCATAGTAAGCCACCTTACTATAAAATATATGAATCGTAATTAAATGTCCCATTCTAAAGATTCCTCATGTAATAAATACCGTATTTGCTCGACAACAATAATCAGACAACGTTTTATAACCTGACTTCAGATAGAGGTCTGACTACAAGACTAAGATCTAGATTCCCCTGCAGTGCTGCAGGGGACCTGAATCCTCCTGTCTGGCAGCCAGTGGACGTCTGCACGATGCTTGCCAGCAGCAGCGGAGGTTGTCTACACGCATCGCGCTAACGTTCACCGGCTGCCGGAGAGGAGGATCCCTCGCAGTGCTGCAGGAGACCTGGATTCTCCTCTATGGCAGCCGGTGAACAGACAATCTCCGCTGCTACTTGACACTTCCACCAGGTCTTCTATGAAGGAGCACCTGCGTGACGTGAATTTCTGGTGCTCAGTCATATAAGCCCCGGCGGAAGTGTCAGGTAGCAGCGGAGGTTGCGCGCAGATGTCCACCGGCTACTCCCACTGGACACCAGGGATTCTGGAGCATGGGGCACAAGTCTAGGGATGCATGGGTAAATCGGGGGGGGCATATAGCGGGGTATAAAACATATCACGGACAGATTGGCAAATGGGGGGGGTAAGGCATATCTCAGTGGCAAGCCGTGGGGCAGATGTGCATAACCGGGGGCAGGTTGGCAAATAAAAGGAAATAATAATAAAACAAAAAAATAATTTTTCTCAATGATAGTTTTTATTAAATATTAAACATGTTGTCACAGAAGCCTGCGTGCCATGGGCTCCTGGAGGGGACTTAGTGCCAGCCTCCTTCCTACAGACTATGGGCCCTGGTATGGCGTGCCATGTTTCCCAAAGTACAAGAGACTCTAAAGACTGTGGAGCTCGGAAACAGATTTGGGGCGCCTGCATTTTGGGAGAGGGCTTATGTGTGGTGCTACTCTCCATCGGGTCAGGACTTACAGGACAGAGACCTCTATGGCCAGTGTGTGTACCTGGATCTGATATCCAGCAGGTTTCAGCCAGAAGTCAGGGAAATGCCCGTGTTTACCATCCTCCCCACAGACTACAATAGCGACCCCTTACTGGGCTGAGTGCAAATAATGAGCCATGTGCAAAGGAGGACCCGATGGAGAACGTTGTATGCTTTCTGTGTCTATTGTATGTAAATTACCCCTTGTTCCCAAATAAACCAAATAAGTCCTGTTTTCACTTTAACGTGAGTGCTGTCTGATGCTTTGGGTGGGCTGCTATCCTTTATTGTCCTTTTCATGACAATAGCCCCAATGTGTAGCTAAGCTACACCAACGCAGCTCCGGTGCATCAACCCCCCCCCCACTCTCTACAGTGCTGGTTCTGTCCAGAGCTTAAGGGGTTAATTGCTGGTGTCCCGGCAGGAGGAAGCAACCTTTGGCTGGAGTTCCCAGTCGGGGTACAGGTAGTCTTATATTTAGGCTTTTTCTTTTATTCGAAATCAATGTTCAAATTTTGAGGGTCGTCTTATAATCAGGGTCATCTTATAATCGAGCAGATACGGTAATAGAAAATGTATTGATTAGGGCTGCAACAACTAATCGATAAAATCGATGATAATCGATAATGAAATTCGTTGGCAACGAATTTCATTATCGATTAGTTGAATCGATTTTTATCGATTATAAAATGAGGGTTTTTTCAGCGCAAATCCTCTGAAAACTACCCCTCGTGTTATAATCCGTTTAGTGTGACTCACAGGAGTCACAGCAGCAGTTGCTACTTACAGTTCCTCCCTGCAGTCACTGCCGATTGGCCCGCCCACTTCCTTTTTCCAGTCCCTCCCTGCAATTGCTGCTGGAGAAAGAAAGGGGCGGAGCCAATCGGCAGTGACTGCAGGGAGGGACAGGGAGGAAGAAAGGGGCGGAGCCAAATGGTCAATTGGCTCCGCCCATCTCCTTAGCATCGCCATGGCTGTGACACTCATCTAACTGAGTATAAAATTAATATTTGGGCTGCTGAAAGTTAGGGGAGGTGGGGGTTAATTTAGGGGCAGTTATAGTTAATGGGGTGTTTAGGGTTAACTTAAGGGCAGTTATAGTTAATGGGGTGTTTAGGGTTAACTTAGGGGCAGTTATAGTTAATGGGGTGTTTAGGGTTAACTTAGGGGCAGTTATTGTTAATGGGGTGTTTGAGGTTAACTTAGGGGCAGTTATAGTTAATGGGATGTTTAGGGTTAACTTAGGGGCAGTTATAGTTAATGGGGTGTTTAGGGTCAATTTAGGGGCAGTTATAGTTAATGGGGTGTTTAGGGTTAATTTAGGGGCAGTTATAGTTAATGGGGTGTTTAGGGTTAATTTTAGGGGCAGTGGTGATTGATGGGGTGTTTAGGGTTAATTTAGGGGCAGTTGTGGTTGATGGGGTCTTCAGGGTTAATTTAGGGGCAGTTGTGGTTAATGGGGTCTTCTCTTCAGGATTAATTTAATGCTGAGGAGTGAGGGTTAATTTAATTTAATAAGGTTAACTTAAGGTGCAGTTAGAGGTAAATGGGGCAAACTGAGGGGAATCTAAATCCTGGGGGCAGTGAAGATTAATCCTGTATTTATTTATAAAAGTATTATAGAGGGTCCTGAAGGGGGTATAAATACTCTCAGAGACCCCTTCCACAAATACAGGCTGAACATAGCCTTAACTTATGCTCAGAAACAAACATTCTATACAAAACACACAGACTCTGGCACCATATATACGGGGGTGGGATTGTGCAATTGGCCCCCAGGCTACCCTAAATCTAAACAAAACGCCCGCCAGGGCCATCGTGGGTGTCAGTATGGCAGAGCCTGTCCTGGTGTGTGTGTCTAGGCCTTGATGCGGCGGAGCCTCACCTGGTGTGTGTGTTTGGGCGTCAGTGTGGCTGAGCCTGTCCTGGGGTGTGTGTGTTTGGGCGTCGGTGTGGCTGATCCTGTCCTGGTGTCTGTGTGTTTGGGTGTTGGTGTGGCAGAGCCTGTCCTGGTGTGTGTTTGGTCATCTTTTGCCTGTCACTTTACTTACTGTTGGAATACATTTAACTAATTTAGTTATCCAGAGGAAAAACACCCTTCTGAATTTGTAGTCACTTCAGAGGACAAAACTTTCTAGGCCCAGAAATCAGTAAGAGGAAAAGTAAAGGTTTTGTCGTATTTACCGTATTTGCTCGATTATAAGACGAGGTTTTTTTCAGAGCAAATGTTCTGAAAAATACCCGTCATCTTATAATCAGACCTCAAATAGGTCTGACTATGAGACGACTAAGATCCAGATCCCCCGCAGCTGCAGGGGACCTGGATCCTCCTGTCTCCCCCCCCCCCCCGCCCCACTTACCGGTGCTTCTGAGTCCCTGGTGTGTAGTTGGGGCAGCGTGTAGATGTCTACGCGATTCGCATAAACAACTTCCGCTGCAGCCGGAAGGAGGCGTGGCTAGCAGCAGGGGTTGTCTGCGTCCATCTCGCAGACCTTCCCCGGCTGTCAGAGATCAGAGTTCCCCGCACCGGTGAGACAACCTTACGTTGTGAAGACCAGTCTGCACTGCATGCGAGCTGACTGCTACTCCCTCTCTACCGTCATGGAGTCACAAAACACAATAGCCTGGATGCTGTGCACCAGTGGAACCCACAACCCCTGTAGCCAAGCAGGGGAGGTGCAGCTTCCTTGCTTTTTGGGCACCAGAAAATAATTTATAGTCACCATGGTGACCAAGTGTCCTGCGTTTGTCGAGCCCTGACCTTTTGTCATTTAACCATAGGTTGACGATTCTCGTTTTGTCATACCTTTTCTCACACCTTTTTAAGCCCTCCATAAATTGAAGAAGCTAAAGAAACAATACAGGAAATTATCCATTGTATCCTGAAGATGGCTTCCACAGGAGAAATTTATATTTAATTCTCGTTGATTAAATTTTAATTTTTATCACAGGTCAACGGTTTAAGTTTAAATGATGCAAGTTCACTATGGCTATGGAGGGTATTAAACAATAGTAAGTGGGAGGATGGGCTTAAAGTCTTTGGCAAAAATGAATGACATGATGGTGGTGAATACAGTCTATAGCTTTCTGGATGATCGTAGGGCAGTAATGTTGTGAAATAAGATTTGTTAGTACCAGCAGAATTAAACAAATTCGCTATGAACAAGAGGACAATTTCTTTACATTTCTATGGGATATGGATATTACAGTAATAATGATTATTGACCCCTTAAGGACCAGGGCTACTTTATGCTACAGGACTAGAGCAATTTTTGTAGTTTTGCTTTGTCCTCCCCAGATTTTGGATTAACTCGTTGTGACCTGGCTTGCTCTGACATCATTCCTTGGTTCCTGATTTGGTTCCACTGCCGTGTTGACCTGACTTGTTCTGACTCTCCTCCTGGATTCTGATTTGGCTTTGATATCATCCTTCTGGTTCTGACGCTACCTGCCTGACTATGTCTGCCCTGCCTGAGGGCTCCCTGCTGTGTGCCCTGCCTGAGGGCTCTCTGCCCTGTGTCCAGTGCCTTGTTGTGTCTACAGTGCCCAGTGGCTTCCAGCCGTGTGCCCTGTCTGTGGACTTTCTGCTGTGTTCCAGAGAGCGATCCCTGCCAGTCCAGCTACAGCGTATTATCTTGTGCCCGACTAGAGGCTATCGTCCTGTACATCTGCCTTTGTGCCTATGCCTTATTTGGTCATAGGTACAGCCTGTACTTACCTGTCTTGCCAGCTTCTTCAATACAGACCGTCTCATATTGATTCAACCTGCTTTGTGTTTCATTTTTGTCTGTACCTTCCCTCTGGTAATGATGCACCGTGGGGTACAAACTAAGCCTCTGGTATCCCCTGCAGCTGGGCTCCTACCTGACCTGCTTACCCGAGCCCTGACAGAATGCAAAGGCCACTCCAAGGAGTCCGTGGGGATAACAGAAGTTTTGGAATTACTGTCTGAATGTGTTCTCTAGATATGTAAGTCTGTAAGGACTGTGATAGAATCCAACCCTGATGGCAAAAAGGCTAAGACTGAGACTTAATTTGAGAAAGCTTCTAAGAAGAATTTCAAGACAGAGCCACTCCAAGAGGAAAACGAGAAAAGACTGGAGGATAACTTGTGCTTTTATTGTGGAGAGACTGGCCATAGGATATCGTGTTGTCCAGCTAAACCCTCTGCAACCCTTGCAGAGCCTGTGGAGAAGGAATAACCAACACTGCCTTGGAGAATTCCCCCAAGTTTGTCTGTGCAGTTACCCCTATGATGCAGAGGCAGCCCAAGTGTAAAAACAGAAAGCCCTAAGCTGCCAAACACCCCCTTGGGGCCCCAGGTTGTGCGCTGGCTTCTGATGGGACTGTAGTCGACTGGAAAAGCCTTGACCAGTATGAACAATTTCTGAATGGGCAAAGGATTTACACCCTCAAAGAAACCTCACATCCAGGCCAGTCATGAAGCAGTCCGGTCCTGAGAGTTCTGCTCATTCCTCTGCTGTACCCCTTGCCTTGGGCCCTGCCGTAATCACCGGTGCAGTTAATGTAATAGAGGCAGCTTCAGGGACCGGGAGAAAGGGTTGTCCTTTCTGTTGCCCGATTGCTCAATTAAGAGCCATTGCGCAGCGTTAACGCCTTCAATGCTAAGTTTGTGTATGACACCATTGCGGCATTGCAGGGGTTAATATTTGGGGTAAATATCAGTCAATGCTGTGCTTCAATGGAGCATCAGCATTGAAAGAGTTACAAATAATTTTAAACTAACAGCAGGTGAAATGCTGTGAGTTTAGTAACTGCAGCAGTTAAAAACTGCTGCAGAACCAACCAACGTGGGCTGATGATGATCAGATCACTCCTGGTCATTATGGCAGCCCATGGATGACCCTGCCCTAGAAAGAGAGAGGGTAATAATGAAAAGACCCCACAAATGATTACCTGATCACATGTCACTGATTATTGATCGGTCTCCTTGATTAATGTCAGTGGCCTAAACTTGTCACTTACAAGTGATATATTAAAAATATTTGAAAACGTTTCAAAATTGAAATGTGCATCTTCCAGTTTTGACTCCACAATATCTGAGAAACATGACTTGTATATTGTGACAAAGCACAGTCCTCTAGGCCAATCAGAGTCAGGAATACCAGCTTTGAACAAAACAGCACTTTATTTTAATCGCTTAAACCCCAAAAAAAACAATCATAAAAAGTAAACCTAGCTCCCAATTGGAGCCCTCTGTAACTGAACTATGCTGGTCCCGACTGACCAGCCTAATCCCCCACTAACTCAACCTCCCAGCCAGACCCAGCCAAGCCAGGCTCTGGAATAGGGCTGCAACTAACGATTATTTTCATAATCGATTTAGTTGGCAGATTATTTTTTTTGATTAATCGGATAAAAAAAATTACATTTTTCATTTATTTAAAATAATTTAATAAAGTAATGTAGGATGTAAGAAACAAACAGCAGAATAAAAAAACTGATAAAAATGCATTTCTTGTGTTTATTTCCCAACCTCCCTCCAGTCATGCACATTTGAGCCCAGGCTTGCCACACTGCCTCCCAGAAATGCCACACTGCCCTCTGAAATGCCACACTGCCCTCCCCACATATGCCTTATATAGCCGTATACCCCCCTATGCCATAGTGCACTCATAGATTTGCAGACTGGTTCACAGACAATACTTTTATAAATAAGTACTGGGTTCATCTTCACTGCCCCCAGGGTTTAGATTCCCCTCAGTTTGCCCCCCTTTAGCTCTAACTGCACCTTTAAGTTAACTTTATTTAATAACAACTGCCCCTAAATTAACCCTAAACACCCCATCAACCACAATTAACCCTAAAGACTGTACTAACTATAACTGCCCCTAAATTAACCCTAAACACCCACCTATAACTGCCCCTAAATTAACCCTAAACACCCCATTAACTATAACTGCCCCTAACTTTCAGCAGCCCAAATATAAATTTTATACTCATCAGTGAGTTCTTGAGCCATGTCGACGTTATAGGAAATGGGCGAAGCCAATTGGCACTTTCTCCCTGTCCCTTCCTGCAGTCACTGCCGATTGGCCCCGCCCCTTTCTCACTTTCCCTGTCCGGGCCAATCGGCTGTGACTGCAGGGAGGAACTGTAAGTAGGAGCTGCAGCTGTGAGTCAGACACTAAACGGATTAGTTCCATTTCCTCTGGAAAAAACCCTCATTTTGTAAACGATAAAAATCGATTCAACTAGACGACAAGAGGCGTGATGACGTAAGACGCCAGAGGGGCGGCGTCCCGAGTTCGCGGGCAAACTAAGCTCTGCATAGCTCGCTTAGAGAATGTCTGACTGATGCCGGACGAAAGACAGAGCAATTTTGATTAAATTAAGAAGCAAACCGGACGGATACAGAACCGACGCTATCTCTTGTTCGCTAGCCGAAATCCTTTGTTCCCTTCTGGGATTAAAAATCCTCAAGTGCCGAGAACAATTGAGTGAAAGAAAGCAGCTACTGCAATCGCAGCGCCAAAAAGAAAAAACGACGGAGAGTACGATCTAAGGGAGCAGACTGGACCCGAAAGTGAACTCAGAGGCTATAAACCACCCTTCCAGGATAACTAAATAGAACTGCTACAAGCAACAGGTGTTTTCGAGATCTTTTACGGGTGAGGCCGGATCCTGAGCGTAGTGAGTTCCTATATATTAAATATCTACTGCTCCGATAGACATTATTTATATGCTGTGAAACACTAATTTCACGTTTAGGAAAACTAATGTTCAAAGAACTATAGAGAAGATAAGGCAAAGAGGAAACAAAAGAGAAGCACTGTTAAAGCAAAAATAAATAACTCATGTAAAGTATCCCTCCGAAGGCACGAAAATTTATTATACAATTAAATACAGTCAGACTTATAAAGAAAAAACAAGAAAATTATATGCAGATATAACATTACAAAATTAGAATTGCATAAGAGGAAGAGAAAGAGAAAGAAAAAAGAGAGGAGAGGAAGGAAGAAGAAGAAAAAAAGAGACCAATACAATACATATGATACAGAAAGTATAAAAATATGTCTCAAAGAAGAAATACTGAGGAAAAGAGAAAGGAAAGAAACACTGAGCCAAAAAAAGAAAGAAAAACAGCTTCTATATTTTCACCAAATTTAACTAAAAAGCAACATACAATTCATGACGACTCAATTTCCACTACAATTTCTTCTATATTAGAAGATTCGGAGGTGTACTCAGACACAATTCCTCAGGAGAAAGTCATAAATACTTTAAAAACACAAGATGAGTTATTTTCACAAACCAAAATGCAACAATGCATACAGTCTTGTGCGGAACATCAACTAACTCAAATAAAACTAGAATTACAAAACCACCAGGAGGAATTGTCTAAAAAAATGATAGCCATTGGTGAACATATGACCTTAATAGAGAACAAAATGGACAAACTGGAATTAGATCTAAAGAATACCTCAGACAAATTAAAAATTTCAGAAGATAAAATACTACAATTAGAAATTCAAATAACCTCTATGGAAGATACCAGTCGCCGTAAAAACATTCGAATCAGGGGGCTTCCAGAGCAAACTAGGCCGGCTGATCTTCTTCCACAACTCATGGCTTTATTTCACGATATGGGCATTGAGTCAACACAAGAGAAGCCGATAATAAAACGAGCGTATAGAATATCAAAACCTCAACAAATTCCAGCAGAGGTCCCAAGAGACATAATAGTTCGCTTTTCATCGATTCCAGTGCGACAGAAAATTTACCAAGCCTCAAGATCTTACACCGCAGTGGATGTTAGATTTAAAAATATAATGTTTTTACAAGATCTGTCTAGGAAAACAAGACATTTGCGATCCCAATATAAAGATCTAACTCAAATTCTAAGAGAAAAACAAATTAGATACAAGTGGGATACAGCTTCTAATCTGATGATATTCGATGGAAATCAAACTCTTACTTTTAATTCAATAAGATCTGCTCAAAGTTGGTGGGATACTAACCAAATTAATAGATAAAATTAGTGATGAAAACTATCGATAAATCATGTATTTAAATATGCATTTTTTATAATTTTCTACATATTGTTTTTTTTTTTTTTTTTTTTTTTTTTTTTTTTTTTTTTTTTTTTTTTTTTTATTTTTTTTTTCTCATATAATAATGTATCTCATACTAAAATCACTTAAAAATGAATTATCATTAGAAATTAGAATATATACACGTTAATTTATTTCATAATAATTTTATTGCATTTATAAATTTTGAAGTGAGATAATGTACTTCAGTATTTAAAAATAGATCACTGAAAACTTTATTTATTTATTTATTTATCTTTTTTTTTTTTTTTTTTTTTTTTTTTTTTTTTTTATAATAATGTATTTTCATATCAAAATCACTTAAAAATGAATTATTATTGGAAATTAGAATATGTGCACGATAATTTATTTTATATTAATTTTATTGCACTTTTATAAATTTTGAAGTGAGATAATGTATTTCCAATATTTAAAAATAGATCACTGAAAACTTCATTTATTTATTTATTTATTTATTTATTTATTTTTTTTTTTTTTTTTTTTTTTTTTCTTCTCTTTTTATAATAATGTATTTTCATATCAAAATCACTTAAAAATGAATTATTATCGGAAATTAGAATATGTGCACGTTAATTTATTTTATATTAATTTTATTGCACTTTTATAAATTTTGAAGTGAGATAATGTATTTCCAATATTTAAATTGATCACTGAAAACTATATTTATTTACTTATTTATATATTTAGCTATTTATTTATTTTTTTTTGTGGCACGTTGCACCTATATATGATTTGCTGAATTTACAATTATAATCAATAGGTAACGAATTATTCACTGAAATCTTAATACATGTATTATAAATTATCACTTAAAGTTTTTATATTGACTAAGAATGAATTAATATATGTATTTAATATTTAAGATATTATTATTTATTTATTTAGTTTTATATTTAGATAGTAAAATATTAGTTAATGAAATTTTATTATATGCATAATAATTTATTACACTTCGATAGTTGTATAGTGCCAAATTAGTGAGATGAAGTAATTATTCTATTTATTGAATACAATATTTATATATGTCTATCAAATCATTTAACCAAAGGAATCGATATATGGTGATGTCTGTAACACCTTCATAGTACTATCCCTTTCGTTGCACTTTAAAGCACTTTCATTATTAGCACTTTATTAAAAGAACTGGGCTACGATGCAGATACTGTATATAAATTGTATTAAAAAACGAGAATGCGAAAAAATTTAAGATTATAAATATTTATGAAGGTTAAATATAATGAGACTTTACTAAAGATCCCTTAATATCGCACTATAAAACTTTAAGGGATATGAGACTAGACAAAGTCTGTTAGGTAGCTAAAAGTTTAATTGAATTTACGATAGGCACTTTTACTATAGAATTTCCCTAAAGGTAATGATTCACGACGTTGAACAATGCACATTAAGAGTATTGATGAATGTTTGATAATTTATTAGAAATGATTTATTTAATGAAATTTATTTATTTTCACTTGCACTTTAAACCAATAGTCTTAAAGTAATATTTATTGGTTTTAATATATCATAATGAATAAGATACTATGAAGAAGACCTTATAGACTAATCTCTTTTACTTTATATGCAATTCTGATGACTACGTTCTTTTAAATTGCCCCTGAACTCTGACAAAGGGACCACGCAATATGATAGCCTCATTTACTGATAAGTTACAGTATGGGGAACAGGATTTTCGGTTCAGGTAGAGGGGAGGAACCGTATTCGGCTATTCTAACCTCGTGTTACATAGCCCTCGGAAATAGGTTATACTTTTTCCTTTTCCTTTTTAATTTTTTCTCTTGTCTACGTATCTATATTTTAGTTTCTATGTTTTTTTCTTACTTTTTTTTGAGCCGAGGGTATAAATGGGAAAAACGAAAAAGATGGTACGTTTTATTTCCTTAAATACTCAGGGATTAAATAGTCCTCAAAAAAGAACCTCACTAATGAAATTATTAAAAAAGGAGAAAATTGACATATGTTTCTTACAAGAAACTCACTGGCTTAACTCTCAGGACAACCCTATTAAGGGTAGACAAATTTCAAGTGTCATTACCTCTTCCCTACAGTTTAAAAAAAAGAGAGGAGTAGCTATTATTGTCTCTACGGGCATTAAATTTGAAATCCTATTTAAAGATACTGATAAAGAAGCTAGATATATTATAATGGTCTGTAAAATAGAGGACCAATTATATACCTTAATCAATTTATATGCCCCAAATAAGAATCCAATTAGATTTATAGAAGAGCTGTTTGAAAAAGCAGAAAAATATATCAGAGGAGTCTTAATTATGGCAGGAGATTTTAATTCAATTCCAGAAGTTAGTATGGACAAAATCTTAAGAAGAGGTGAGATTATGGATCAAAGAATAATAAGATCGGCTAAACGTCTATGTCAGTTTCTTAAAAAAAATAATTTATATGATAATTGGAGGGTTTTTAACCCTATGCTGAAGGAGTTTACTCATTTCTCTGCACCCCATGCCTCGTATGCGCGTATTGACCTAATGATTGGAAATTGCTCCTTAATTAATTACACCAAAAAGATCTTTATTAAAGACATATTATGGTCAGATCACAATGCTATTGTCTGTGAAACCTTCTCTAATTATTCGAAAATTCCTTCGAAAGATTGGAGATTAAACCACTCCATTCTGAACAAACAATGTCATATTCAATCTTTAAAAAGATTAATAGATCTATATTTTCAAGAAAATGACGATAAATTAATATCTCGATCTACATTATGGTGCGCTTTTAAGAGTGTGGTCCGGGGTTATCTCATCAAAATAGGTAAACAAGAAAATAGTAAAAGAGGCCCAGAATTATCCACTTTATATATTAATTTATATGATCTCACTAAATCAAATAAATTATCACCAACTAAATTTAGATCAAATAAGATCCAACAACTAAAAGCAAAAATAAAAGATCTGGAATTTGACAAAATTAGTAGAAATCTGGAAAAATTAAAACAAAAATGGTATTTTAAAAACAACAGAGTGGATAAAATACTAACTAATAGGCTCAAGAAAAAACAAGCCAATAAGCGCATATATAAAATTGTAGAAAATAATAAGACATACACTTCTCCAGAATCCATAGGTCAAGCCTTTAATAGGTACTATGCTAATTTATACAATTTGAATAATAACACTAATGCTGAAGAAATTCATGACTATCTGAAAACTATACCTATACCTAAATTGAATATAGAACAAATAAAGCAATTAAATAAACCTATAGTAGAGTCTGAAGTCGCTAAGATAATAGCTAAGAGTAAAAACAATAAAAGTCCAGGTCCAGATGGATTTAGTGAACTTTTTTATAAAACATTTAATCAGGAGATTGTGACATACCTAACTGCCTTATTTAATGAATTAATGAATAAAGGACAGGCTCCGGAGGAACTACTAAGAGCCAATATTATCCCGATACTTAAACCAAATAAAAATGCGGAAATTATTACCAATTATAGACCAATCTCCCTTATAAACGTCGACATGAAACTATTTTCAGGTATACTAGCAGATAGACTGAAACAGGTAATCACTATATTAATACATCCAGATCAAATAGGATTCGTTCCTAATAGATACACTTATAACAACGTAAGACGACTCATTGATATTATTGACCTGGCTAATGTAGAGACTAGACAAATCTGCTTACTGGCTTTAGACGCTGAAAAAGCGTTTGACCGCATTAACTGGAACTTTATGTTCCAAACATGTCGTTCCTACGGTATAGAAGGAAATTTCCTTATGGCAATTAAAGCTCTATACTCAAAACCAACTGGTCGAATTGTGGGCCAGGACATAAAATCGAATTGGTTCTATATTAACAATGGTACACGACAAGGATGTCCGCTGTCCCCAATGTTATACATTCTAACTATAGAGATTTTAGCATCTTTAATAAGGTTAAATCAAAAGATAAAAGGTACGTCTTGTAAACAAGAAGAGCTAAAAATCTGTTTATACGCGGACGATATCTTACTGACTGTAGAAGACCCAATTAAATCTATCAAAGAAATCTTGGAAACTATAAATAAATACGCAGAAGTTTCAAATTACAAATTAAACATAGGTAAATCAGAAATACTTTATTTAAATACTCCAGGACAAATTAAACATACAATACAAGAAGAATACAATTTTAAAGAAGTATCACAGGAGCTAAATTATTTAGGTCTTAAACTAACAAAAAAAGTAGAAAATCTGATGGAAAGAAATTTCCTGTCATGTATTAAAGAAACTAATTATATGTTAAATAATTGGAAAAATACCTTGAACTCTTGGGTTGGTAGAATTAACATAATAAACGCATATATTTTACCCAAATGGGTGTACCTCTTTAGACATCTTCCTTTAATTATGCCTGTCCCTTGGTTAAATATGATCCAAACTGCCTTTAATAAATTTATTAACAAGGGAAAAAAACCAAGATTGGGAATAAATCTTTTAGCACAAAAAACGAACAGAGGTGGTCTAAACTATCCGAAAATAGTACGCGCATACGAGGCATGTATGACATTACACATTTATAATACACAATTAGATATAAGTGTCATTCAACCATGGTATAAAATAGAACAATACCTTTCAGGTATTAAAAACTTAAATACAGGAATATGGGAATTTCAATCGAAATTGAATGTAAAACTCCATACAGGTAGTAATACCATTATTAAAGATATAATGCACCAATGGTTTAAAATCAAGAAAAAGCTTGGCTTAAAAGATAAAATATTACATAATGCTGGATTGAACATAATAGAACTTAATCTTCCAGATATATCTTTGAAGAAGTGGGAAAGACTAGGTATAACGAATCTTACAGATATCTTGTCTGAAGACTCTATAAAACCTTTCGCCCAATTAGTTCAACAATATAAATTACCATCGACAGAAATATTTCCTTATCTGAGATTAAAAAATTTCTTAAAATCTTCACTGTGCAGAAACGAACCGGCTAATCTGAGTAGCATATTGAATGGTAAAAAAATTAAGAAAATATTGACTAAAATATGTGAAATGCTAAAAAATAAAGAGGAAGTGGACCCTATTAACATTATTTCAAGATGGTCCAAAGCAACTCGAATACCGATTACAAAAAAAAGTTGGCAAAATGCTTTCTCTATAACCTATAGCACTATACACTCAATTTCTTTAAGAGAGAATTTTTTCAAAGTGATAAACTATTGGTATTTTACTCCTTCGAGAATATGTGCTATGTTTCCAGGAACTTCAGATAAGTGCTGGAGATGTAACAGAGAAAAAGGCAATTATATACATATTTGGTGGACATGTAATATGATCAGTGCGATATGGGATAAGGTTTTCGATTCTTTTACTAAAATCTCCAAATGTAAGATAAATAAATCTCCAGAAATTGCCCTTCTACACATACTTCCCGTTAATCTCTCTAAGGAGAAGGCAATATTAATAATTCACTTCGTAACTGCCGCAAAAATTTTGATTGCTAAGCAATGGAAACAAGATCACATTTTCTCCTGGATACAATTTAAAAACCAATTATTATACCAAATACATATGGAAAAAGGCTTAGGCTGGATTAACCAGACTCTCCACAAAAGAACATCAATCTATGAGGACTGGATCCTAAAATTAAATAATCTTTAGTATACATCTCAAATATTACAAATACCCTCGGCTCCAATAATTTTTTTTTTTTTTTTTTTTTTTTTTTTTTTTTTTTTTCTCTTTTCTTTTCCTTTCTTCTTCTTTTTTCTTGTTTTCTTGCTTTCATGAAAATTGCAGAAAATATTCGATTGTTAGTGTAAATTAATTTAAATATATCTAATGAAATTCCTGTATATGCATGTAATTTACTGACATTTTTTTACACTAGTTGTCATATGTGTCTAATTTTGATGAATGTACTGCATTTTGTGTATTTCTCTTTTGTTATATATAAATCCCAATAAACAAAATTTAAAAAGGAAAAGGAAAAATCGATTCAACTAATCGATAATGAAATTCGTTGGCAACGATTTTCATTATCGATTATTATCGATTTTTATCGATTAGTTGTTGCAGCCCTACTCTGGAATACCTCCCCCAGACAGCACACAAAATGTCCAGGCAGGTATTGCCTCACTTGGCTCAGGGATGGTCTTCTTGTTCAGGGCCTCTCCTTGCCCTGGGAGCACAGGGAAACTTCCTCTTCCCCCAACAGTCTCCCTGAGTATCAGGCTCCAGGTGTTTTTAATGTCCAGCACCTGTGCCTGATGCCGGCTCCATAGGAATCCCGGATCGGATCCTGCAGACTTCTAACCCCCTGGAAAAGCCTGCATGGATTTTCCACAGAATGGGGGAACGGAGCATTGGCCCACCCTGCTCTCCAATTGCTCCACCCCAGGGACCCATATTTACGATCTGGTTAGCACCTGTACCCAAATGCCACACTTAGCATCTCCCTGGGGTTTACACTCTCAATATGCATGTGAAGTATTGCTGAATTAGGGGGGTGTTACTGAACACAAATCAAGACCTATTTTGTTCTATCACACATCCACTCTTTTTTTTTGTTAGGCTCACTTTGGAAGGTGCTTGTGCCGAATCAGCTGAGTGGGACAGGTCGATATGCCCCTAACTAGATTCCCTGAGCTGTCTAGTTTTTGGAAATATATAGTTTTAGGGGGTTAAAATGAAATATGGGACATCTAGCGTGTCTCAAATGAGACCTGGACCCAACAAACGGATCAGTCAAAATTCCATGTTTGAAAACTGTAATGCCCGTGTTCCAATTTTGAACCCGCATTGCCTAACAGACATGCCCTACCCATGTATATGGGGTATACCTGTACTCAGGGGCTGTTTCTGAATACAAATCAAGTTGTTTCAGTAATTTCATGTAACCAGGGGGGAAAAAAATACTGAAATACTGTGTTTGGATAGAATGGGTTTGTTAAAAATGAAAAAAAATGACATTTTACTGCAATGTTTAGGACAGACTGGCACTTAAATGGTTAAAATGTCCCAAGTAAAATACTTTGGGATGTCATCATTCAAAAAATATATACTTTTGTTTAGCAGCTTTTCTGGACGCTATTGGGGCGCAATTCTCAGCATACCACGTTTTTAAAAAAAAAAATCTTGTTTAGAAACAGCGATGCTCGTCATTCATATTTAACCTTGTAAGTGACAAAATAAATGAAAATACCAGACATACGTGGTGTTCCAAAAAACAGGACAAATACCTAAAAACACTTTTGGAGTTTTTTTCCATTTGCACTGGTTATATATAGTTTTTATAGGTGAAACTGAAAATATTTCCCCACATTTTTAGATATTTTTCATACTAAATGATGGTTTATATATAATTATTATTTCAAAAGAAAGCCCTACTTGTGCTGAAAAACCTATATATAATGTGTGGGGGCACTAAATGAGTTAGTGGGCAATCAGAGTTGAATAAAGTCATAGCAAAGTCACAAAAACTGCTCCGGTCCTTTAGTGCAAACATGGTAAAAAAACCCAAAAACAACCCGGTCCTGAAAGGGTTAAAGTTAGAGTTTAAAACCCAGAATACCCAATGTAGTCTACGTGAATGGGGAAATGAATTACTGTATTTGCTCGATTATAAGACGAGGTTTTTTTCAGAGCAAATGCTCTGAAAAATACCCCTCGTCTTATAATCGAGGTCTTCTTCTAATTAGACCTCAAACAAATGTCTGCTGGGGCCAGGCTGCTTACCGGTGCTTTGATCCCGAGCAGCGTCTCTTCTATTAGCAGCAGGAAGCTAGCAGAGTGTCACATAATTCTGCCTCCCCCTCCTTCCTCTGGGGGCGGGGCCAGAGAAGTTGCTCGCACAGCCGGGCTCCTGCAGAAGTCTGCGAGTGGGAGATCTGCAGTTCAGGTAAGGGGGTGGGGGTTTTGAGAGTGTGTGTGTGTGTATGTGTGATTAATGGAATGAATGAGTATTTAAATGTTTGTGGTTTGTGGTAGCATGGCATAGGGAGGCTGTACTCAAACTCCTATCATCCCCAGGTTCCAGCATGTACTGGCTGCCTTGGCTTGATAGGAGTTTGATTGCTGTTAGCAGTTATATATATCTCCAGAAATGCCCTTTAACCCCCAATATGCCACTCTGTCATATAGGGGGTTAAAAGGCATATCATGGGGCAGAGTGGCATATAGGAGGGCATAAGACATTTCTGGAGGCAGAGTGGCATATAGAGGGCTAAAAGGCACATCATGGGGCAGAGTGGCAAATAAAAGGAAATAAAAAAATATATATTTTTCTCAATCGTAGCTTTTATTAAATATGAAAAAATTGTTTACATGAATTCGTATTTACTAGTAAAACTTTTTTTTCCTATAGGGTAGTCTTATATTCAGGCTTTTTGTTTTTTTCCTAAATTAATATTTAGATTTTGGGGGGTCGTCTTATAATCAGGGTCGTCTTATAATCGAGCAAATACGGTAATATGTGTGTGTGTGATAGCATGGATGTGTAAGTGGGGGGGCAGGGCACAGGGAGACTGAAAGTGATGTGCATGCGTTGGCTGCTTGTGCATGATAGGAGTGTGATTGTTATATTAAATATACATGATTGCTAACAGCAATAACACTCCTATCATGCCCAGGCATACCCAGATTCCAGCACAGCTAACATCACACTCATCCTGGAACCTGGGCATGATAGAAGTGTAATTTTTGGGCCGCAAAATTAAGGTGCGTCTTATACATGGGGAAATACTGTACTCCAATGGCCTCCACAGTCACCAGGTCTCAATCCAATACAGCACCTTTGGGATGTGAAATGAGAGATTTGCATCATGGATGTGCAGACCAACCTGCAGCACCTGTGTGATGCCATCAAAATCTCTGAGGAGTGCTTCCAGCACAGTGTAGAAAAATGGAGTTAGTTCTGGAAGCAAAAGTGGCAAGTGTGTGTGTGTGTGTGTGTGTGTATATATTTATGTGTGTATTTATTTATTTATTAGTAGAAGCAATATTAGTCACTCATCTACAGACACCAGACAAGCCAGAAGGCTTGTTTTTCCCTCAGAAAAGGTACATGCAAAAAGGTCAACAATGATCACCTTTTGCCTCCATATCCACTATATACATGTTGTTGACCTTATTTGCATGCAAAAAACAAAAACTGTCTGAGCTTCTTACCCTAATAAAGTTGGCAACAAATATATAAACATAATATAAATGAGAGGTTTTGGTGGTTATATGAATTGGCCAAAGCATAATTAAGCTCACCCGCCATGACAAGGCACACTCTCAATAGGGTGAGAACCTACTCTCACCTCCTACATAGTGGGCACACAAAGCATCTGTTTGGTAGGCCTCGTATTATACATTTGTATTATTTGAGCCTGTGACTAGCTTAGCGCACCGACATTTTTTCTTTTACCTTATTTGCATGCGGCTACCCAGAATCCCTTGTGGTTGTGGCAGCACCATGAGATTTCTGAGGGAAAAACAAGTTTTCACAGAAGCACCAGTGCCATGGGTCCCTGGAGGGGACTGAGTGCCAGTCTCCTTCCTACAGACTATGGGCCATAGTGCGGAGTGCCACGTTTCTGGCTCGGACAGATTTGGGGTTCCTGCATTTTGGGAGGGGGTTTATGTGTGTTTCTTGTTTTCCCTGTTGTATCCCCAGTGTATCACATGCCCTTTTGCCTGACTGGGTCCTGACCATAATCCTCTGGAACTGTTCTCGGGTAGGACCCGAGCAATTGTCCATGGACTTTAACCCCTCATAACCAGGACACCAGTGACCCCACCAGAGTGCTCTTTCGTGGCGTTCGCACGCAGATGGTGGGGTACAGACCAAAGGTGGTTCGGAGAGGGAGCCTCCTATGAATCCCCAGTCGCTGTGACTTCCAGGAGAGCGGGGGGTCAGCCAACACAGTTACGGAACACACGCCCGGCTATTTCGCAGTCTGCTACCGCTCGGGGTCCCCACAGCGGATCGCTTTTTGGACAGAATATTCTAAGGACCCCGAGCTATCCATCGGTACCCCGGGATCGTCGCTGCTCCCTCAGGAGTTGTTGGACTGTATGTAAAACTGTGTGTTTTCCCAATAAACCGAGTCCTGTTTTCACCTCAACATGAGTGTTGTCTGATGCTTGGGGTGGGCTGCTATGATACGTTACTGTCCTTTTCAGGACAATAGCCACGCTGTGTATCTAAGCTTCAGCTCTGGTGCAGTGACGTCCTCCCTTCTCCCTACAATGCTAGTTCTGTCATAGGAGGTTAGAAGAGCAAAAAACATGATCAACTATTGCTTTCTTCCCTCAGCTGGTTTTGCTGCAATGCCTTGATATCCAGGCATTCAGCAACACCAAGAAAAATGTAGGGGCCCTGTCACGGAAGCCTCCGTGCCATGGGCTCCTAGAGGGGACTGAGTGCCAGCCTCCTTCCTACAGACTATGGCCCCTGGTAAGGAGTGCCACGTTATCCAAATCATAAGAGACTCTAAAGACTGTGGAGCTCGGAAACAGATTTGGGGTTCCTGCATTTTGGGACTGTGATGGTTCCTAGAGTCGCCCTACCCCTCAGTTAACGTTATCCAGTGACATGAAGCCCTTTTGTATGTTATTAATAAAAATGTATTTTATTATTGCCTTATTTTCCTAACCGTTTACACACAGCACACTAAGGTCTGGGAGATAATCTAATCAAGACAATGTGTATTCCTTATTTTAGTGGTGTCTGTGTCGTTTTATATTGTTAATCCCTTTACTGCCCCTGTTGTCTCTGGGAGGCAGATTAAGGGGGCGGTTTGTATCCCAGTATCTTGTTTTATGTTAATGTGTGTTTTGCTGGATACATCAAGCCGTCTGTGTCTAAAATAAATCAGTTCTCCTATTGTTGTACCTAAAGACTAGTCTTGCCTGGTTATTTGGGTACTGGATAGTGATATCCCTTTACTTTGCTTGGGTATATTGCCGACGGATTGCGAGGAATTATTGTCCTGAAGGGAGAAGTCGCTCTTGGTGGAGAGGGACAACCTGAGGCCCCTGGTCGGTCCGTCACAGGCCCCATTCTACCGCTCCTAGGTGTGATCATATTCACCATCTTGAAAGGCTGTATGCCTTTTGGAGACAATCAACAGGCATCAGTAATTATATTGTTAAAGATTCAAATATGCCAAACAGGTATTTTTCCTTTATATAAGATGAGGTTTGTTTCTATGGAGTAAGATTAGAATGTTTTTTTAGTTATTTTGGAAAAACTATTTAGCAGTCTAGCCTTGGCAGTAATTTTTCTCTCCTTTTGTGACTGTTAACCATTTTTGAGATAGTGATACACTGGTACAGTTATAATACTGTAGAAAATATATATATATATTATAGTCATGTGAAAAAGAAAGTCCACCTTCCTTTTAATTCTATGGTTTTCTTATCAGGACATAACAATTATTTGTTCCTTGGCAGGTCTAAAATTAGGTAAATACAACCTCAGATGAACAACACATAACATATTACACTGAGTTCTGATTTATTCAACAAAAATAAAGCCAAAATGGAGAAGACACGTGTGAACATCTAAGTACACCTTATAATTCAATAGCTTTATCCAGGGGCATACCTAGAGTATTTGGCACCTGGGGCGGATCCTGTATGTGGCACCCCAACACCCCCCCCCCCCACACACACACACACTTTAAAACTGCATAGCTTCTATCGTTATATACTGGCGCAGACATTGACGGTGGTACAGCATAACTGTTATCGATATATACTGACTCACACATTGATGGTGGTACAGCATAATCCCTATCACTATACATTGAGACAGACATTGACAATAATGCAGCAAAACCCCTATCACGATATACTAAGCCAAACACTTCAGTGTCTCTCCGGCTTCAAAGATAGCCGAAACAGCACATGGGGGAAGAATTTCCAGGTTCGGAAAAAAGGGTTTTGAAATAGCAAAAAGCTACTTGGACTTATTGTCCCATAATGTACAGAAAAAAATGAATAAAAACATTGGACATATAGTAGAATCTAGCAGGTTTTTTCATTAGCTTTTATAGATGAGTAAATGTTTTTTCAAGTTAAAGTCCTTTTATTCTAAATTTGTCACCATATTTTATACTTTTTTTATAGTAAATTATATGATACCATTAAAATAATCACAGCAGAAATGTTAACATTGTCACGAAGGGTACAAAAAAAAAATCAGCCATTGTCACAAAGGGGTTAAACAGGCCTTGGTCATGTTGGGTACAAAAACTAAAAAAAAATAGCTCATACAAATGTATAAAATTGTCAAAATGTGCTTTACAATATAATCTTTTCAACTATTTTTGGAACAACAGTAGGTTGCCTCAAGTCATCGTTGGCATATTTAGGTATAGGGTTGGTCAGTACTTTAGATCCAAAAGTAACTACTCCTATATTAAACCTCTAATAAATATTTTAAGATGTTGGTCGATAACAGAAAAAAAAAAAAATTGTCTGTGTAATGTTTGGGTTGGTATAGCTTGTCTCTGAGGATTGAGTTATTTACTACTGCCAAAGTTTTATGTAATTTGTTTTAATCTAAATTAATTTTATATTTTTAATTTAGATGCCTTTTTCCTTTCAGGCTTTCATTCTTGTTTCTGGCCTAATGTCTGAAGGGAGATATGAAGCTCTAGAAAATCTTGTAACTCATGAGGTAAGGTTTATGGGAACCATGTCCAAAACATAAATTAATAATTCTTATAAATAACTGTTTTTATTTCTAGCTTACCAGATGGCAGCTTGGTGTTAATTTGGTAAGTTTTCACATGTTGGTGGAAGTTTTAAAACCTCAGTCACATCCAGAAACAGCTTCCTGGGAGTTAATACCGTATTTGCTCGATTATAAGACGACCCCCCAAAATCTGAATATTAACTTAGGAAAAAAGAAAAAGCCTGAATATAAGACGACCCCAAAGGAAAAAAGTTTTACCAGTAAATGTTAATTCATGTAAACTATTTTTTTTAATAAAAGCTATGATTGAGAAAAATATTTTTTTTGTTTTTATTTCTTGTATTTTCCAACCTGTCCCCCAGTTACGCACATCTGCCCCCAGGCTTGCCACTCCAATATGGCACTGTGGCCCATGATATGCCTTTTAACCCTCTATATGCCACTGTGCCCCATGGTATGCCTTTTGACCCCCTATGTGCCACTCTGCCTCCAGAAATGCCTTATACCCCTATATCCCATTCTGGCATTTAGGGGGTTAAAATGCATATTATGGGGCAGAGTGGCATATAGGGAGGTATAAGGCATTTCAGGAGGCAGAGTGGCATTAAGGGAGTTAAAAGGCATTGTATAGAGCACTCTGCCTCCAGAAATGCCTTATACCCCTGTATGCCACTCTGGCAATTAGGGGGTTAAAAGGCATATTATGGGGCAGAGTGGCATATAGGGAGGTATAAGGCATTTCAGGAGGGAGAGTGCTCTATTAAATGCCTCCTTAACGCCACTCCAGAAATTCCCTATGCCCCCATTTAACACACACAAACACTATACCCCCATTTAACTAACACACACACACACACACACACTCTCTCCCCCCTCTCTCCCCCCCTTCCCCCTCTCTCACCCCTCTCTCCCCTCTCTCCCCTCTCAGCCCTCTCTTACCGGTGCTTACAGCCGGGGCAGCGGGTTGACGTCGCCTTCCGCTGCAGCCGGAAGGAGGTGGAGTTGGCAGCGGGGGTTTGTATGCGTCCGTCACGTATACTTTCCCCGGCTGTCAGAGATCAGAGTTCCCCGCACCGGTGCGGGGAACTCTGATCTCTGACAGTCGGGGAAGGTCTACGCGACGGACGCAGACAACCCCCGCTGCTAGCCACACCTCCTTCCGGCTGCAGCGGACGTTGTCTACGCGAATCGCGTAGACGTCAACCCGCTGCCCCGGCAATACAGCAGGAAGCACCAGTAAGTGTGTGTATGATGGGGGGGGGGTGAGACAGGAGGATCCAGGTCCCCTGCAGCGGTGCGGGGGATCTGGATCTTAGTCTCCTAGTCAGACCTCTATTTGAGGTCTGATTAGAAGACGACCCCGATTAGAAGACGAGGGGTATTTTCAGAGCATTTGCTCTGAAAAAAACCTCGTCTTATAATCGAGCAAATACGGTAGTTTCAGCTAGGGCTGAAACAACTAATCGATAAAATCGATAATAATCGATAATGAAAATCGTTGTCACCGATTTTCATTATCGATTAATCGAATAGATTTTTATCGATTATAAAAAGAGGTTTTTTTCAGAGCAAATGCTCTGGAAAAACTCCTCTCCTTATATAATCCGACCTCAAACAGAGATCGGATTATAACACTAGAATCCAGATCACCCGCAACGCTGCAGGAGACCTGGATTCTTCTGTTGGCCGGTCTCTCACTTCCGTCTCTCCCCCCCCTCCCATCTGCCTCCTCCCCCCTCCCATACATCACTCTGCCTCTCTACCCGGCTCCATTACTGACAGGCACTTTCCCTGCAGCTTCATAGAAGCCTCAGCGTAAGTGAAGGTGAGTAACGGAGTCTGTCTGTGCGATGCAGACCCCCACCGGCTGACAGAGAATCATCCTCTCTGTCAGCCGGTGAGGGTCTGCATCGCACAGACAGACTCAGTTACTGCCCTTCACTTATGCTGAGGCTTCTATGAAGCTGCAGGGAAAGTGCCTGTCAGTAATGGAGCCGGGTAGAGAGGCAGAGTGATGTATGGGAGGGGGGAGGAGTCAGAGGGGTGTATGGGAGCCACCCTCCCATACACCACTCTGGCTCCTCCCCCTCCCATACGCCACTCTGCCTCTCTACCCGGCTCCCTGGTGTCTTGTCAGCAACGGAGGTTCACAGGAGGCAGAGTGGAGTATGGGAGGGGGGAGGAGGCAGAGTGGAGTATGTGGAGGGGGAGGAGCCAAAGTGATGTATGGGTGGGGGAGGAGGCAGAGTGGAGTATGGGAGGAGCCAGAGTGGTGTATGGGAGGGGAGGAGCCAAAGTGATGTATGGGAGGAGGCAGAGTGGTGTATGGGATGGGGGAGGAGGCAGAGTGGATTATGAGAGGGGGAGGAGCCAGAGTGGTGTATGGGAGGGGGAGGAGCCAGAGTGGTGTATGGGAGGGGGAGGAGCCAGAGTGGTGTATGGGTGAGTTATAGTGGTGTATGGGGGGTATTATGAATTTCAGGGCATATAGGGGGTATAAGGCATATCAGGGGGTAAAAGGTAAATCAGGGGGCTCAGTTGCATATCACTGGCATATAAGGAGTATAAGGCATATCAGGGGCACAGTGGTATATCAGGGGGCACAGTGGTATATCAGGGGGCACAGTGGAATCTGGCATATAAGAGGTATAAGGCATATATGGGGCAGAGTGGCAAGCTGGGGGTCAGATGTGCATAAACAATGCTTTTTTCTCAGTTTTTATTAAATATGAAAAATAGTTAACATATGAATTAATATTTACTTATAACTTTGTATTAAAACCTAGTTTGAGAAACACTGTTTGGGTTCTTGTAGCTTTTATTATTATGTCAGTAAAATAAGAAGGTGAATAGAGAGAGGCCATTGCAATAAAGAGATGAAAGTGTAAATTGTACATTTTTTATTGCAATTTTTCTTCAATTTAAAATAATGTATTTTTTTATCCGATTAATCGATTAATTGAAAAAATAATCGGCCAACTAATCGATTATTAAAATAATCGTTAGTTGCAGCCCTACTTTCAGCACCATGTGTTACGCTTACCGGCTCCGTCGCTGTCCCGCGACGGTCGATCGCGGGTGGGTGGCGCGCTCGCGTCTACAGACGCACGCCCTCTCCGAGTGACGTGTGTACTACACGCACACGGAGGGGCGTGTGTATAGACGCAGCGCGTTCAGGGCGGTCGCATTCGTCTATACGAACCTCCGTGAGTCGCTCACAAGACTCTGTTGCGGGAGCTGCCGCGACATGCCGGCAGCACTCGCAGAGTAATAAGCGAGGTGCTGCGGCATGCTCGCGGCGCTCCCGATCTACTAAGTAGTGCGAGACCCGCGATACTCGCGGGTTTAGCACTTGTTTTGTTTGTTTTTCCGGCGCCATTTTTTGGCGCCGGACGCAGTGACGTCACTCCTCTCCCATTGGTCCCCTGTTCGTTTTGTCCCGCCTTGTTCTTATTTAAACTTTCCCCTGACTTCTATCTATGCCCGTTCAATGAGCTCTATATGTACTCTGGGTGTGTTTACTTTGCCTTGCCTTTTCGTGTACCGACCTTGGATTGTTTACTGGACTTCGCTACCGTGCTGCCTGCCCAGACCTTGGATTGTTTACTGGACTTCGCTACCGTGCTGCCTGCCCCGACCTTGGATTGTTTATGGGACTTTGCTCCTGTGCTGCCTGCCACGACCTTGGACTGTATAGTGCTGTACCCAGCCCGTCTCTGCATTGTGGGTCCGCTACTGGTGTTGTCTGGTCCCGACTTAACATATTGAACGGGCCAAACATGGACCCCGCGAAGATGGCCAACATCCACTCCAGGCAAGAATTGCAAGATCAGTTGCTTGCTTCCCACTCATCTCAACTACAGTCACTGGCACAAAAGATGGACACCATGACAGACCTCATAAGGTCCCTAACGGTCACGCCATCAACACGCACACCTTTTGCTCCCAGGGATCCCAGTCCCGAAGAACAGGGAGCCACTGCTCGTCTACCGTTACCGGACAAGTTTGCGGGTGTTCCTAAAGAATGTAGAGGGTTCTTGAACCAATGTCTACTTCATTTTCGTAACCACCCACAGGCCTTCCGTTCCCACTCCAAACGAGTGGCCTTCATTATATCACTGCTTAAGGGCGAGGCCTTGCTCTGGGCGTCTCCTCTGATTGAACAGGGGTCCGAACTCCTTGAGGACTGTCCAGCCTTCATGGGGGCACTACGGTCGGTCTTTGACACACCCGGCCGCCGTGAGACCGCCGAGACGTCCCTTCTAGAACTACAACAAGGACACAAAACCCTCGGCCAGTATACCATCGAGTTCCGGACACTCGCCTGTGAACTGCAGTGGGACGCCGGAGCCTTACGGGCTGCTTATCGGAAGGGCTTAAACGAGAAGCTTAAAGACGCTCCATGAGCCACCGCCTGATTTAGAGGATTTCATCACACTCTGCTTACGCATAGACAAACGCATACAAGAGCGACACCTGGAAAAAGAACGGATCAGACGTCCTCGTCCGTACGCCTCTCAACCTTTCCCATCTGCACCTCAGGGGGCCAACACCCCCACTGAGGAACCCATGGAGATTGGCACAATACGCCGTTTGTCAGAAGCCGAGAAAACTAGGAGAAGGAATCTAGGACTATGTCTTTATTGTGGCCAAACAGGTCACTATCTGCGACCCTGTCCCACACGTCCGGGAAACGACAAGGCTTAGGGTCAGAAGGAGGAGAACCCCTAAGCCCATCCACCACTTCTCCTCCTTCACGAATGTTGCTCTCGGTTACGCTTAGGTGGAAAGACCACTCTGTGGTCACCCAAGCTTTCATTGACTCTGGGGCGGCTGGGGTTTTCCTCGATAAGTGTTGGGCCCTGCAGCACCGGGTTCCTCTGCGTATCAAGCGGTCTCCTTCCGTGGTTACCACTGTGGACGGTACCCTGTTAGGCTCTGGGGTAGTTACACAAGAGACCCTGCCACTCACTATGCATATCGGAGCAACACATAAAGAGGACATTTCTTTTGAAGTCATCCAGTCTCCTCACGCTCCCCTCATCTTGGGCTACACCTGGCTCAGATCGCATAATCCCCGCATAGATTGGAGAAAAGGAGAGATCCTGGCTTGGAGCGACAGTTGCCATCAACTATGTTCCATCCCTTGTCAACGTGTTAATGTGGTTCTGGAGATCACTCCAACCGATCCCAAGCTTCTTCCTAAACACTATTGGGAATATCTCGATGTTTTCTCGAAAAAACAAGCTGAATGTCTTCCCCCGCATAGACCATATGACTGTGCTATTGACTTGTTACCCGGTACCACACCTCCGCGAGGGCGTACCTATCCGTTATCTGAACCCGAGAATAAAGCGCTTGAGCAATACATAAAAGAGAGTTTGGAGAGGCTTCATACGGCCATCCTCATCTCCAGCTGGTGCCGGCTTCTTTTTCGTCTCCAAAAAGGAAGGCTCTCTTCGACCCTGTATCGACTACCGAGGCCTCAACGGCATCACAATAAAAAACAGATATCCTCTTCCTCTGATAACAGAGATCTATGATCGAATAAAAGGAGCAACCATATTCACTAAATTGGACCTAAGAGGGGCCTACAATCTTATACGGATAAAACGAAATGACGAGTGGAAAACTGCATTCAATACCAGATTTGGCCATTACGAATATCTAGTAATGCCCTTCGGTCTCTGCAACGCACCAGCCGTGTTTCAAACATTCGTGAACGACGTTTTCCGGGACATGTTCCTCTCACATGTGATAGTTTACCTTGATGACATCCTCGTGTTTTCTCCGGACATCATTACCCACCGTAAACACCTCCGTTCAGTATTACAACGTTTAAGAGAGAATGGTCTCTACACCAAGGCCGAGAAATGTGCCTTCGAAAAAACCAGCCTACCTTTCCTTGGTTACATCATCTCGGCTAAGGGCCTAGAAATGGACCCTGAGAAGTTGAAAGCGATCACAGCCTGGCCGGTTCCCAGGACATTAAAAGCAGTACAACGCTTCGTCGGGTTTGCGAATTATTATCGGCGCTTCATTCGCAACTACGCCAGCATCGCGGCCCCCATTACAGCACTTACCAAGAAGGGGGCCAACCCAAAGACGTGGCCGGACGAAGCCATCAAAGCTTTCACTCGGTTAAACATGCTTTCGTGTCAGCTCCGATTCTGCAACGTCCTGACCCTGCTCTTCAATATATCCTAGAGGTTGATGCATCAGAAACCGGCGCTTGTGCCGTCCTCTCACAACGGAGCCCTACCACTTCCAAGTGTCTGCCGTGTGCCTTCTATTCTAAAAGGTTTTCACCCGCAGAGCGCAATTACGATGTGGGGAACCGGGAACTACTTGCGGTCAAGCTCGCATTCGAGGAGTGGCAACACCTCCTCGAGGGTACCAAACAACTCATCGTGGTCATGACAGACCATAAAAATCTACAATAAATCGAAAGCGCGCGTCGCATGAATCCTCGTCAAGCGAGATGGGCTCTCTTCTTCACGAGGTTTAACTACGTGATGACATATCGGCCTGGACCGCAAAATACCAAAGCGGATGCCCTTTCACGCCAATTTGAGAACCAGCACGATGTCTGTCACGATGAACCCATCATCCCACCTACACGCATCATTTCCCTTCTGTCTTCCGCAGTGATGTCCAAGATCCGTTTACATCAAGCACATATCACGTCGTCCCAAAAACCTCCTTCCGGTCGCCTGTACGTTCCGCAGCGGTACTGCACTGAGGTCTTACGATGGGGACACAACCCCTCTCTCGTTGGTCACCCTGGTTCCCGTAAAATGGAATATCTACTCCGCAAGACATTTTGGTGGCCTTCCATGTCTCGCGACATCCACTCGTATATCACGGCTTGTTCTCAATGTTCCCATCACAAGTCTCCACGTACTCGCCCTCCTGGCCTCTTGTTACCGCTCCCCGTGCCCAAGGCCCCTTGGACCCACGTTGCTATGGACTTCATCGTTGATCTCCCTGTCTCTCAAGGATATAACACCATTCTCGTGGTTATCGACCGATTCTCTAAACAAGCCCACTTCGTCGCCCTGCCACGGCTCCCCACGGCTTCCCAACTGGCTGATATATTCATCAAGGAAGTGGCTCGGTTACATGGCTTTCCTCTTCACGTGGTATCTGACAGGGGTCCACAATTCATTTCCCGGTACTGGAGAGCTCTCTGCCTTAAGCTAGGCATTCGCATTCATCTTATGTCTGCCTATCATCCACAGTCCAATGGACAAACTGAACGAACCAACCAAACGCTTAAGCAGTACCTGCGTTTATACGTTAACGACAGGCAGGACGATTGGTCTGCTCTTCTTCCATTGGCAGAGATGGCATATAACAACGCACTACACTCAGCTCTGCAATGTTCTCCTTATTTTGCAGCCCTAGGATACCACCCTGTAGTAATGCCAACTCCTTCCTCGTCTCGTAGTGTTGGCTTACCGGCTGTTGAACAACGCATCTCTGACATGCGTCAACCCTGGCGCATGTTGCAAGCTCGGCTGTCCAAAGCACAAGACCGTAGTAAGACAGCTGCTGACAAACGACGCTCTCCACCGCCCCAGTATTGGGTCGGTGACTATGTATGGTTATCCACCCGGAATCTAGCCCTTCGCCAACCCAGCAAGACTCTAGGTCCCAGATACGTTGGGCCCTTTCGTATACTCAAGAGGGTCAACAGAGTGGCGCTGTCTCTTGCTCTCCCTTCCTCTATGAGGATACCCAACACCTTCCATGTCTCCCTCCTCAAGCCATACGCCTCTAATCGCTTTTCGGTTTCCCGTCGCCCTCCTGCGCCCGTCCTCGTCCGTGGGCACGAGGAGTATGTCGTCAACCGTGTCCTCGATTCTCGCTGGCACTGGGGTTCCCTGCAATACCTGATCGATTGGAAAGGTTATGGTCCTGAGGAACGGTCTTGGTTACCTGCTCGCGCTGTCCACGCTCCCCTTTGTGTGTCGCGCTTCCATGCTCGCTTTCCGCTCCGCCCGGGTCCTTCGCGCTCGGTGCGCGCTCCTGGAGGGGGGGGTGGTGTTACGCTTACCGGCTCCGTCGCTGTCCCGCGACGGCCGATCGCGGGTGGGCGGCGCGCTCGCGTCTACAGACGCACGCCCTCTCCGACTGTATGTGTATAGACGCAGCGCGTTCACGGCGGTCGCATTCGTCTATGCGAACCGCCGTGAGTCTCTCACAAGACTCTGTTGCGGGAGCTGCCGCGACATGCCGGCAGCACTCGCAGAGTAATAAGCGAGGTGCTGCGGCATGCTCGCGGCGCTCCCGATCTACTAAGTAGTGCGAGACCCGCGATACTCGCGGGTTTAGCACTCGTTTTGTTTGTTTTTCCGGCGCCATTATTTGGCGCCGGACGCAGTGACGTCACTCCTCTCCCATTGGTCCCCAGTTCGTTTTGTCCCGCCTTGTTCTTATTTAAACTTTCCCCTGACTTCTATCTATGCCCGTTCAATGAGCTCTATATGTACTCTGGGTGTGTTTACTTTGCCTTGCCTTTTCGTGTACCGACCTTGGATTGCTTACTGGACTTCGCTACCGTGCTGCCTGCCCCGACCTTGGATTATTTACTGGACTTCGCTACCGTGCTGCCTGCCCCGACCTTGGATTATTTACTGGACTTCGCTACCGTGCTGCCTGCCCCGACCTTGGATTGTTTACTGGACCTCGCTACCGTGCTGCCTGCCCCGACCTTGGATTGTTTATGGGACTTTGCTCCTGTGCTGCCTGCCACGACCTTGGACTGTATAGTGCTGTACCCAGCCCGTCTCTGCATTGTGGGTCCGCTACTGGTGTTGTCTGGTCCCGACTTAACACCATGGAAATAGGGGATAAGTCTTTTAAAAAACTGATCCTTGATGACCAATAACATATTTACTGTGTCATCATATTTTTTGCACTAGCAGGGCAAAATCCCTACTCAAAACATCAAGTGACTGCCTGGTCTCTCTTTTTGACAGCTGGCGCCAAAATGTGTGGCTCTGATCTGTCCGTTTCAATGTAACAGCACTCAGTTACATTCAAAGTGGTTTTAAATACCTGTACAGAAGTTTGGGAGTTTCCCAGTTACACCATCACTGATATTTCATGAGGATCCCTTTCAACTTGCAGTTGGGTCTTCTACCACAATACCTCCTGCTGCTATTGTTAAACATATAATTATTATAGAGGGTAAATTGAATGGGGGCTGCTAAACTTTCCAAAATGGGACATGGGCCTAGAAAATCAATCTCTGACATTTTCACATTTGAAAATGGAAAATGGTATTCTTAGGAAAGGACAGCCCTGAAGCAAACATCAAAAGCATTTGTTTGCTCTACAAACTGTCTAGAAAAGTCGGGGTTACCAAGTCCAGTTGGAAACAGAGAGCACCTGAAAAGCCTGAGCCACCACTGGAGACCACTTAAAGGTAACTGGGGATATTGCTTTTGTAAGGTCGATTTAAAGGGCAGCAATTTCAGCAAAATTTGTACATTCTATAGTAACCAGTTAGTCCTAGAAACACCCTTACTAGCTTCTTTGTAAGTTGTTGTGGCTAGTTCTGTATATCTTCAACTTTTGCGAATAACCTATGTACCTTGCCTCCTCCCAGCCAGTGGTACACTTGGTACACCGGTGCGCGGAACTCTCTGACAGCCGGGGAAGGTCTGCGCGATGGACACACACAACCCCCGCTGCTAACCGCACTTCCTTCCGGCTGCAGCGGAACTTGTCTACGCGCTGCCCCGGCTGCACACCAGGGAATCAGAAGCACCCGTAAGTGGTGGGGGGGAAGTCAGGAGGATCCAGTCCCCCTGCGGCACTGCGAGGGATCTGGATCTTAGTCTCATAGTCAGACCTATTTGAGGTCTGATTATAAGACGAGGGGTATTTTTCAGAGCATTTGCTCTGGAAAAAACCTTGTCTTATAATCGAGCAAATACGGTAGTATTTTATTTAATACATAATTACCTTATTACTCAATTCTAAGACAAGGTTTTATTCAGAGCAAATGTCTTATAATCGAGATTGTCTTCTAACCAGACCTCAAATAGAGGTCTGACTATGAGACTAAGATCCAGATCCCCCGCAGTGCTGGAGGGGACCTGGGCCCTCCTGTCTGGTAACCTCAGCTGCTGCACGCACTTCCACCAGGACTTCTTTCAGCAGCAGCGGAGGTTTTCTACGCGCATCGCGCATACCTTCCCTGGCTGCCAGAGAGGAGAATTCCCTGCAGCGCTGCGGGGAGTTTCCTGCAGTGCTGCGGGGAGTTCCCTGCAGTGCTGCGGGGAGTAATACTTACTAGTAAAACTTTTTTCCTATAGGTTCGTCTTATATTCAGGTTTTTTTCCCTAAATTAATATTCAGATTTTGGGGGGTCGTCTTATAATGAGCAAATACGGTATAACTTACTGATCACTTTAGGTCACTGATTAATTATTGATCGGTTTCACTCATCACTGTCAGTGGCCTAAACTTAAAAATAAGGTAGTGAAAGTAGTTAGTTTGAAAACAGTAATGCACGTGTTTCAATTGTGACCCCCAGCAACGTCAAAAAACATGCCTTACCCATTGCTGAGTACAAATCATGAATTGTTTCACTAAAAGTACTCCTGGAAAGAAAGCAACTGAAATATTACTTTGGGGGGGGTTACAAAAAACAACTACATTTTACTGAAATGTATAGAAGAGATTGGTGCTAAAATGGTTAAATAAAGTGTTAAAATTCCCCTAGTTAAATACTTTGGGTTGTAAACTTTCAAAAAGAATATAGTTTTGTTCAATGGTTTTGCTTTTTGTAGCTGCTATTGGGGCCCAGCAAATTACATTTTTCAAAAATCCAGTCTGGAAACATAATTCATATTTTAGTCTTGTAACTACCCAAATAGATGGAAATACCAAGCATATGAGGTGTTTCCAATATCAGGACAAATATCTGAATTATTTTTTTTAAAAAAAACTTTTGCTATGTATAGTTTTTGAGTGAATCTTGGGTTATTCAGGGTTATAAGGGTTTAAACCAGCAGATAAAATGAATTAAGCGAGATGAGATTCCCTGTCCTTCCAAGGCACTCCTAAAGTTTCCCTTAACAATGGGAAATCATCCTCCTTTCCGTGCTAGTACTAGTTACATAGTACATAAGGTTGAAAAAGACCATCAAGTTCAACCCTTCCACCTATCCTTCCTACTCTTGATCCAAAAGAAGGCAAAAAAAACCCTAATTAAGCTACTTCCCATCAGGGGAAATAAAATCCTTATTGACTCCAAAAGACAGTCAGATTTCTCCTTGGATCAAGAAGCTCTAAAATATTCTATTCATAGCCCTGTATGTCATGCCTTTCTAAAACAAATATCCAGACCCCTTTTGAAGGCATCTAATGTTGATAACACCACCACCCTAGACAGTGAATTCCATACCTTTTATTGTCCTTACTGTAAAGAATCACTTCCTTTGTCGTCTATGAAATCGCCGATTTTCCAGTCTGAGGGTGACCTCTTGTTCTTTGTACATTTATACAATCTTTATATTGGCCCTGCATATATTAATATAATGTTATCATATGCCCTCTGAGACGCCGTTTTTCCAGTGTATATATAATTTTAACTTTTTTAGTCTCTCTTCGTAACTACTATCTCCCAATCCCCTTATTAATATTGTAACCCTCCTTTGCACTTTCTAGTTCCATAATTTCCTTTTTAAGGACCGCTGCCCAGAATTGTACTGCATATTCAAGGTAAGGTCTTACCATTTACCTGTAAGGCAAGATGATATCCTCCCGTGAATCAATACCTCTTTTTATGGATGGTCCTTGCAGCTGCAGTCCTTCTCATTGATAGCTTTCCCCAAGGATATTCTATTTATAGTGTAGGTTGCATTTTTCTTATTTTTACCATAATGCATAACTTTGCATTTATCTATGTTGAACCTCATCTGCCAATTGCACGCCCAGTCCCCAACTCTGTCTAAATCTTCCTGCAAAGAAGAAACATCCAGATTAGTCTGAATTACCCTGCCTAATTTTGTTTCATCAGCAAAAACTGTGACATGGCTCTCAATGCAGCCTAGGAGATCATTTAGAAAAATATTAAAAAGAGGACCCAGGACAGACCCCTGAGGCACTCCACTTAATACCTGCGTACAGTCTGAGAAACATCCATTCACAACTCCTCTCTGCATTCTTTTAGCCAGTTTCCAATCCAAATACAGACATTTGCCCCTAAGCCTATTTCTGTTAATTTGTAGAGTAGCCTCCAAAATGCACGTATGGGCGATACAATCGTCACTTTAGGATGAAATAGCAGCAATGGTGTGTGGTAAAATCGTGGTTGAGAGCAATTTAAAGGTTGCTCTTTCCCACAGGCATAGGTGGTATGATCCCCACCAATGATATTGAAGCAGCATGTGTCCTTCTTGATAAAAAAAAAATGATCTCAGGAGCAATGTAAAAAGGTTATTTATTTATACTTTACAGAATAAAAAGTATAAAATAGCACACTACGCGTTTCACCTTTACAAAGGCTTTTTCAAAGTGTTAAGTGTAAAGGTGAAACGCGTAGTGTGCTATTTTATACTTTTTATTACCTACTAATGTAAGACACACAATATATATATATATAAATATATGTATGGAATTACAAGGATTTATACTTTACCCTCCTTATTAACTCCTTCTTTGCTTGTAACTCCTCACTTAGGAGATGTCGGCAAGATTCCCCCCAGCTCAGGATTCACTTGTTTGTCCAAGCTAAATGCAGCTGCTAAAGCAGCTCCTCACTACAGGGTTATCCCACACTGGCAAAAGGTGGAAAGTTCTACATTTCTTTTCTCTTGTGCTATAATGGTCACCTTCAACATCGGCCTCATAAAAATGAAACGCATAATCCCCACCAGTTTGATCATATCTAGACTGCACTCTCGGTGGATCCCCATAACTGTAGAAAGTTACCTATCACCATATGCCTGGTATTTTCATTTATTTAGGCACTAACGAGTAAAACTATGAATCGCTGTTTCTAAACAAGACTTTTCTAAAAATGTAATATGCTGGGAGTTGGGGCCAAATAGCAACCAGAAAAAGAAAACTGCTAAACAAAAGTAAATAACTCAGTACATTTCTTTCCCTGGGGACGTGAACTTGCCAAAACAACACTCCCAGGGTACCAGAACACCCACATGTATGGGTATATTTGTTTTGGCACTGTGGGTCCAAAAATTGGTACATGCACACTACAGGTTTTAAATGTGGAATTTTGACATACCAGTTCCATGTCTCATTTGAGACACAGTAAAAGTCCTATATTTTAATTTAACCCCATAAAACTATATAGTTTTTAAAAACTAGACAGCACGTGGAATCTAATTAGTGGCATGTTGGCCTGTCCCAAGCTGCTGATTCCACAGCAGCACCTTCCAAATTTGGTATAGCAAAATAAAAAAAAAATCACACCCACTTTGCAGTTGCACTTTGTTTTAAGTGAACAAAAAATAATTTTGATTTGCATTAAGTAATAGTCCACATGCATGGGTAAGTCATGTTTCTCAGATGTTGTGGGGTCTAAATTGGAATATGCACATTCAAGTTTTCATACTTGAATATTGGAAAGAAAAACCTTACTTGCCTTTCTAGATGGCCAAAAAACCCAAATCTAAAGCAATTTTGCTCTACCTTTTCACATGCCAGGCACATTTTGGGATAGATGCTTCACATTGGGCTACCTGGAATAAATTAAGAAAATACAAAAACATAATTTCACAATAAATAATTTCATATTTGAACACATAGATACTACATGTGTGTGGTATGTCAGCATTACAAGAGACCCCCAAATCATGAGTGCAAAGAGATTTCAATTTTTTTTACAGTTGAACAGCACTTGGTGGTAAAATTACCCCTAAATATAAATATTTCCATAACCTATATATTCCCTGAAGGCACAAAGCCCGAGGACAGCCCACTTACCTTTCGATGTGGCCCAACATACTCTGCATACTCTGAAATGTTGTGCAAAGCCTTCCCAGAAGAGTGGAAGCTGTTATAGTTGCAAAGGGGGCCCATAAATGTTATGGCAAAAACACAATGTTAACCTAAAATGCTGAAAATAATGATACTTGCTTGAAAAGTGTCACAATTACTGTTCTTTAATACCCTGGATCATCTACTATTCCTAAATATATATATTTTTATGAGATTATTTTAATTTGGGGTGGAGACTGGGCATGGGCTCAGAAAATCAAGCACTAAAAAAATGAGAATTGAAATACTTTGGAGACTATTGATAAGAAAATACCATGAGTTGTCGTCTGTTCAGTAAGGAATAGTTTTATAGGGTGGTTTTAAAATCGGTGACCACCTTCCCAAATTAGAAGAAAAGCACCGTTCGAAACAAAAATGACGTGCCTCACTCCTGCTAAAACAGATGAAATCCGAGGCATTTAGAGTGGTTTTTCAATCAGAAAAACAGTTAATATTTTGGGTATTTTTCCCTTTGACTCTAGCGGTCTACAATTTATATACATGTTAATTTTACAAAATTATGTGCTGAAAAAAAACAATACATAATTTGTGCATGTACACTTGGTGTGAAAGAAGGAAATTACAGTTGAACAGAGGCATCATAAAAAGGTGAAAATGGTTGTCTTGTAGTGTAAAATTGGTATCTACATTGCATCAGACTCCAGTACATTTTACAGTCTGCAAGTCCCTGCATGTTTTTTTGTTTTGTTTTAGCTGATTTAGAAAATGTGAGTTTTGTTGAGCTACAAGTTGACTTCAATAAGAGCTCAATTTGTAACCTTTCAATTTGAGCTGAAATGTGTGTCTACAAAGGTCCACTCTCTTAACATATATTGGGTTATTATTGTCCATGTATAGGTTATCCAGAATGTGCACAAAAAATGCACTTTACTGTCTGACATCCGCAGGAATGCCCTGGCTGTCTCTTGGAATGAAATCATGTATAGCACTGTTGGAGATGTTGCTATCTATTATGATGATAATGGTATGTGTTAGATCTTTAACTTTATACCATAAAATTAATTTAGTACATAAATGATACTGGTATCCCAACTTGCATATTGATCTAGGTCTAGGGTAAATAGCACACTTACTGAAAGGGACATATTTACGCTTGCTGGGATATGTAACATATTTGTGTGGTGTATTGTAAGTTACAGCGGAAAGAAAAAGTAAGTGAACCCTTTCGAATTACCTGGTTTTCTGCATTAATTCTTCATAAAATGTAATCTAATTTACACCTAAGTCACAAGTATAGACAAACACAATGTGCTTACATACAGGCATTATCAGTCAACATAGAAGTACATATATTGATGAAATGTACCACCTGCGATTTACAGTAACAGCTGATCAAATATTACATATTTGTTTCACATAACATTGTATGCTTACAAATTTGGTGTATATAAAAAAAAGTTTTAGCAAGTAGGAAGAGAGGGAAAATGGTATGGAGCATGCCGGCGGCTTTCTACCCTACTAGGTTAGGGTCATTTTGATTATTTTTACTGGGTGTTTGTATTGTGTCACTTAGTCTTTAGTCAAGGGTCCAAGGTATTACTACAACTTTTATTATGACACAAGGGTTTCATGAAGATCAGACTTAAGGTGGCCTGCCCAAGCCATTCACTTATTTTTTTTTTTTGCAGTGTTTACTTATACTTTGAGATCAACCTGTTTCTATGGTGCAACAAGATCCTCGCTGGGGAAACTATAAAGCTTAGACCTGCTATAGTTGCCGTGCATAGAAGTTCAAAGGCTGTAATTTCTACATGGAGTGAGTCAATGTCCCATAGTGCGTGAACATAATGTTTAAGTTGATGAAGTCTGAATTGTGCAGAGAGCAATCACTCTTCTATGTTGGGAAACAAGCATATGGGTTTAATCTTTCCATCTTGGACTATATGTTGTAGTAGTAGAATTGATGCATCTTCCGATAAATAGTCTGCAAGGGCACCCAGACCGTTTCCTGGTGGGAAGCCCTTGTTTTGGGATATCGCTGTCAGAAGAGAGGGATTGTTGGTCAGGTGATATGTTTCTTGTGTTAAGCATATTGATTGCCTGTTGTGTTTTGCAGTCCATGGTATCTAATTGGTGGCTCTGTGGGAATGTTTAAAAGGAGTCAACTCAAGCTTTTTTTCCCCCCTCTAGCTGTGGACTGTTTTAGAATTCTGCTTAGGAAAGAAGCATGGTAGTATTTTTCTAAATCTGGGAGAGCTAATCCTCCCATCGATCTGGGTCGGGTGAGGTATTGCATATCTCAGCTGTCTATTTCCCAAGATCATATCATATGAGGGTCCCTAAGCATTTGAAAAGAGGTGAAGGGATGTTAATGGGTAGTGCCTGTACTACAGAAAATAATTCTAGAGAGGATATTCATCTTCATGACACTTATTCTACCCATCCATGCGGTGTGATGTAATGTAATGTCCATCTGAACAAATCCACCCTGACTATATTAAGGATAGTCGAGTGGTTGAGGTTGTATGAGGATAGACTGAGGTGGAGATAAATACCTAGAGAAATCTGTTAATCTTCTAAAGGCTGCTGACACTACAAAGATTTTGATAAGCAAAAATTGTTTACTTCCTAGTAATATGATTTTGATATGTTCTCCATATTGCTGCTTTGTGGTGCTAGGAGAGAATCCACACCCAGGTGGTACCCCAGAAGTGATACACATACACACATACTACTCCTAGATATCGAACATGATTAGTGATGGCTACGTGGGCCAGAATATTCTGATATAATATATTTTACCTCTACCGAGAAATGTGCCTTCGAAAAAACCAGCCTACCTTTCCTTGGTTACATCATCTCGGCTAAGGGCCTAGAAATGGACCCTGAGAAGTTGAAAGCGATCACAGCCTGGCCGGTTCCCAGGACATTAAAAGCAGTACAACGCTTCGTCGGGTTTGCGAATTATTATCGGCGCTTCATTCGCAACTACGCCAGCATCGCGGCCCCCATTACAGCACTTACCAAGAAGGGGGCCAACCCAAAGACGTGGCCGGACGAAGCCATCAAAGCTTTCACTCGGTTAAACATGCTTTCGTGTCAGCTCCGATTCTGCAACGTCCTGACCCTGCTCTTCAATATATCCTAGAGGTTGATGCATCAGAAACCGGCGCTTGTGCCGTCCTCTCACAACGGAGCCCTACCACTTCCAAGTGTCTGCCGTGTGCCTTCTATTCTAAAAGGTTTTCACCCGCAGAGCGCAATTACGATGTGGGGAACCGGGAACTACTTGCGGTCAAGCTCGCATTCGAGGAGTGGCAACACCTCCTCGAGGGTACCAAACAACTCATCGTGGTCATGACAGACCATAAAAATCTACAATAAATCGAAAGCGCGCGTCGCATGAATCCTCGTCAAGCGAGATGGGCTCTCTTCTTCACGAGGTTTAACTACGTGATGACATATCGGCCTGGACCGCAAAATACCAAAGCGGATGCCCTTTCACGCCAATTTGAGAACCAGCACGATGTCTGTCACGATGAACCCATCATCCCACCTACACGCATCATTTCCCTTCTGTCTTCCGCAGTGATGTCCAAGATCCGTTTACATCAAGCACATATCACGTCGTCCCAAAAACCTCCTTCCGGTCGCCTGTACGTTCCGCAGCGGTACTGCACTGAGGTCTTACGATGGGGACACAACCCCTCTCTCGTTGGTCACCCTGGTTCCCGTAAAATGGAATATCTACTCCGCAAGACATTTTGGTGGCCTTCCATGTCTCGCGACATCCACTCGTATATCACGGCTTGTTCTCAATGTTCCCATCACAAGTCTCCACGTACTCGCCCTCCTGGCCTCTTGTTACCGCTCCCCGTGCCCAAGGCCCCTTGGACCCACGTTGCTATGGACTTCATCGTTGATCTCCCTGTCTCTCAAGGATATAACACCATTCTCGTGGTTATCGACCGATTCTCTAAACAAGCCCACTTCGTCGCCCTGCCACGGCTCCCCACGGCTTCCCAACTGGCTGATATATTCATCAAGGAAGTGGCTCGGTTACATGGCTTTCCTCTTCACGTGGTATCTGACAGGGGTCCACAATTCATTTCCCGGTACTGGAGAGCTCTCTGCCTTAAGCTAGGCATTCGCATTCATCTTATGTCTGCCTATCATCCACAGTCCAATGGACAAACTGAACGAACCAACCAAACGCTTAAGCAGTACCTGCGTTTATACGTTAACGACAGGCAGGACGATTGGTCTGCTCTTCTTCCATTGGCAGAGATGGCATATAACAACGCACTACACTCAGCTCTGCAATGTTCTCCTTATTTTGCAGCCCTAGGATACCACCCTGTAGTAATGCCAACTCCTTCCTCGTCTCGTAGTGTTGGCTTACCGGCTGTTGAACAACGCATCTCTGACATGCGTCAACCCTGGCGCATGTTGCAAGCTCGGCTGTCCAAAGCACAAGACCGTAGTAAGACAGCTGCTGACAAACGACGCTCTCCACCGCCCCAGTATTGGGTCGGTGACTATGTATGGTTATCCACCCGGAATCTAGCCCTTCGCCAACCCAGCAAGACTCTAGGTCCCAGATACGTTGGGCCCTTTCGTATACTCAAGAGGGTCAACAGAGTGGCGCTGTCTCTTGCTCTCCCTTCCTCTATGAGGATACCCAACACCTTCCATGTCTCCCTCCTCAAGCCATACGCCTCTAATCGCTTTTCGGTTTCCCGTCGCCCTCCTGCGCCCGTCCTCGTCCGTGGGCACGAGGAGTATGTCGTCAACCGTGTCCTCGATTCTCGCTGGCACTGGGGTTCCCTGCAATACCTGATCGATTGGAAAGGTTATGGTCCTGAGGAACGGTCTTGGTTACCTGCTCGCGCTGTCCACGCTCCCCTTTGTGTGTCGCGCTTCCATGCTCGCTTTCCGCTCCGCCCGGGTCCTTCGCGCTCGGTGCGCGCTCCTGGAGGGGGGGGTGGTGTTACGCTTACCGGCTCCGTCGCTGTCCCGCGACGGCCGATCGCGGGTGGGCGGCGCGCTCGCGTCTACAGACGCACGCCCTCTCCGACTGTATGTGTATAGACGCAGCGCGTTCACGGCGGTCGCATTCGTCTATGCGAACCGCCGTGAGTCTCTCACAAGACTCTGTTGCGGGAGCTGCCGCGACATGCCGGCAGCACTCGCAGAGTAATAAGCGAGGTGCTGCGGCATGCTCGCGGCGCTCCCGATCTACTAAGTAGTGCGAGACCCGCGATACTCGCGGGTTTAGCACTCGTTTTGTTTGTTTTTCCGGCGCCATTATTTGGCGCCGGACGCAGTGACGTCACTCCTCTCCCATTGGTCCCCAGTTCGTTTTGTCCCGCCTTGTTCTTATTTAAACTTTCCCCTGACTTCTATCTATGCCCGTTCAATGAGCTCTATATGTACTCTGGGTGTGTTTACTTTGCCTTGCCTTTTCGTGTACCGACCTTGGATTGCTTACTGGACTTCGCTACCGTGCTGCCTGCCCCGACCTTGGATTATTTACTGGACTTCGCTACCGTGCTGCCTGCCCCGACCTTGGATTATTTACTGGACTTCGCTACCGTGCTGCCTGCCCCGACCTTGGATTGTTTACTGGACCTCGCTACCGTGCTGCCTGCCCCGACCTTGGATTGTTTATGGGACTTTGCTCCTGTGCTGCCTGCCACGACCTTGGACTGTATAGTGCTGTACCCAGCCCGTCTCTGCATTGTGGGTCCGCTACTGGTGTTGTCTGGTCCCGACTTAACACCATGGAAATAGGGGATAAGTCTTTTAAAAAACTGATCCTTGATGACCAATAACATATTTACTGTGTCATCATATTTTTTGCACTAGCAGGGCAAAATCCCTACTCAAAACATCAAGTGACTGCCTGGTCTCTCTTTTTGACAGCTGGCGCCAAAATGTGTGGCTCTGATCTGTCCGTTTCAATGTAACAGCACTCAGTTACATTCAAAGTGGTTTTAAATACCTGTACAGAAGTTTGGGAGTTTCCCAGTTACACCATCACTGATATTTCATGAGGATCCCTTTCAACTTGCAGTTGGGTCTTCTACCACAATACCTCCTGCTGCTATTGTTAAACATATAATTATTATAGAGGGTAAATTGAATGGGGGCTGCTAAACTTTCCAAAATGGGACATGGGCCTAGAAAATCAATCTCTGACATTTTCACATTTGAAAATGGAAAATGGTATTCTTAGGAAAGGACAGCCCTGAAGCAAACATCAAAAGCATTTGTTTGCTCTACAAACTGTCTAGAAAAGTCGGGGTTACCAAGTCCAGTTGGAAACAGAGAGCACCTGAAAAGCCTGAGCCACCACTGGAGACCACTTAAAGGTAACTGGGGATATTGCTTTTGTAAGGTCGATTTAAAGGGCAGCAATTTCAGCAAAATTTGTACATTCTATAGTAACCAGTTAGTCCTAGAAACACCCTTACTAGCTTCTTTGTAAGTTGTTGTGGCTAGTTCTGTATATCTTCAACTTTTGCGAATAACCTATGTACCTTGCCTCCTCCCAGCCAGTGGTACACTTGGTACACCGGTGCGCGGAACTCTCTGACAGCCGGGGAAGGTCTGCGCGATGGACACACACAACCCCCGCTGCTAACCGCACTTCCTTCCGGCTGCAGCGGAACTTGTCTACGCGCTGCCCCGGCTGCACACCAGGGAATCAGAAGCACCCGTAAGTGGTGGGGGGGAAGTCAGGAGGATCCAGTCCCCCTGCGGCACTGCGAGGGATCTGGATCTTAGTCTCATAGTCAGACCTATTTGAGGTCTGATTATAAGACGAGGGGTATTTTTCAGAGCATTTGCTCTGGAAAAAACCTTGTCTTATAATCGAGCAAATACGGTAGTATTTTATTTAATACATAATTACCTTATTACTCAATTCTAAGACAAGGTTTTATTCAGAGCAAATGTCTTATAATCGAGATTGTCTTCTAACCAGACCTCAAATAGAGGTCTGACTATGAGACTAAGATCCAGATCCCCCGCAGTGCTGGAGGGGACCTGGGCCCTCCTGTCTGGTAACCTCAGCTGCTGCACGCACTTCCACCAGGACTTCTTTCAGCAGCAGCGGAGGTTTTCTACGCGCATCGCGCATACCTTCCCTGGCTGCCAGAGAGGAGAATTCCCTGCAGCGCTGCGGGGAGTTTCCTGCAGTGCTGCGGGGAGTTCCCTGCAGTGCTGCGGGGAGTAATACTTACTAGTAAAACTTTTTTCCTATAGGTTCGTCTTATATTCAGGTTTTTTTCCCTAAATTAATATTCAGATTTTGGGGGGTCGTCTTATAATGAGCAAATACGGTATAACTTACTGATCACTTTAGGTCACTGATTAATTATTGATCGGTTTCACTCATCACTGTCAGTGGCCTAAACTTAAAAATAAGGTAGTGAAAGTAGTTAGTTTGAAAACAGTAATGCACGTGTTTCAATTGTGACCCCCAGCAACGTCAAAAAACATGCCTTACCCATTGCTGAGTACAAATCATGAATTGTTTCACTAAAAGTACTCCTGGAAAGAAAGCAACTGAAATATTACTTTGGGGGGGGTTACAAAAAACAACTACATTTTACTGAAATGTATAGAAGAGATTGGTGCTAAAATGGTTAAATAAAGTGTTAAAATTCCCCTAGTTAAATACTTTGGGTTGTAAACTTTCAAAAAGAATATAGTTTTGTTCAATGGTTTTGCTTTTTGTAGCTGCTATTGGGGCCCAGCAAATTACATTTTTCAAAAATCCAGTCTGGAAACATAATTCATATTTTAGTCTTGTAACTACCCAAATAGATGGAAATACCAAGCATATGAGGTGTTTCCAATATCAGGACAAATATCTGAATTATTTTTTTTAAAAAAAACTTTTGCTATGTATAGTTTTTGAGTGAATCTTGGGTTATTCAGGGTTATAAGGGTTTAAACCAGCAGATAAAATGAATTAAGCGAGATGAGATTCCCTGTCCTTCCAAGGCACTCCTAAAGTTTCCCTTAACAATGGGAAATCATCCTCCTTTCCGTGCTAGTACTAGTTACATAGTACATAAGGTTGAAAAAGACCATCAAGTTCAACCCTTCCACCTATCCTTCCTACTCTTGATCCAAAAGAAGGCAAAAAAAACCCTAATTAAGCTACTTCCCATCAGGGGAAATAAAATCCTTATTGACTCCAAAAGACAGTCAGATTTCTCCTTGGATCAAGAAGCTCTAAAATATTCTATTCATAGCCCTGTATGTCATGCCTTTCTAAAACAAATATCCAGACCCCTTTTGAAGGCATCTAATGTTGATAACACCACCACCCTAGACAGTGAATTCCATACCTTTTATTGTCCTTACTGTAAAGAATCACTTCCTTTGTCGTCTATGAAATCGCCGATTTTCCAGTCTGAGGGTGACCTCTTGTTCTTTGTACATTTATACAATCTTTATATTGGCCCTGCATATATTAATATAATGTTATCATATGCCCTCTGAGACGCCGTTTTTCCAGTGTATATATAATTTTAACTTTTTTAGTCTCTCTTCGTAACTACTATCTCCCAATCCCCTTATTAATATTGTAACCCTCCTTTGCACTTTCTAGTTCCATAATTTCCTTTTTAAGGACCGCTGCCCAGAATTGTACTGCATATTCAAGGTAAGGTCTTACCATTTACCTGTAAGGCAAGATGATATCCTCCCGTGAATCAATACCTCTTTTTATGGATGGTCCTTGCAGCTGCAGTCCTTCTCATTGATAGCTTTCCCCAAGGATATTCTATTTATAGTGTAGGTTGCATTTTTCTTATTTTTACCATAATGCATAACTTTGCATTTATCTATGTTGAACCTCATCTGCCAATTGCACGCCCAGTCCCCAACTCTGTCTAAATCTTCCTGCAAAGAAGAAACATCCAGATTAGTCTGAATTACCCTGCCTAATTTTGTTTCATCAGCAAAAACTGTGACATGGCTCTCAATGCAGCCTAGGAGATCATTTAGAAAAATATTAAAAAGAGGACCCAGGACAGACCCCTGAGGCACTCCACTTAATACCTGCGTACAGTCTGAGAAACATCCATTCACAACTCCTCTCTGCATTCTTTTAGCCAGTTTCCAATCCAAATACAGACATTTGCCCCTAAGCCTATTTCTGTTAATTTGTAGAGTAGCCTCCAAAATGCACGTATGGGCGATACAATCGTCACTTTAGGATGAAATAGCAGCAATGGTGTGTGGTAAAATCGTGGTTGAGAGCAATTTAAAGGTTGCTCTTTCCCACAGGCATAGGTGGTATGATCCCCACCAATGATATTGAAGCAGCATGTGTCCTTCTTGATAAAAAAAAAATGATCTCAGGAGCAATGTAAAAAGGTTATTTATTTATACTTTACAGAATAAAAAGTATAAAATAGCACACTACGCGTTTCACCTTTACAAAGGCTTTTTCAAAGTGTTAAGTGTAAAGGTGAAACGCGTAGTGTGCTATTTTATACTTTTTATTACCTACTAATGTAAGACACACAATATATATATATATAAATATATGTATGGAATTACAAGGATTTATACTTTACCCTCCTTATTAACTCCTTCTTTGCTTGTAACTCCTCACTTAGGAGATGTCGGCAAGATTCCCCCCAGCTCAGGATTCACTTGTTTGTCCAAGCTAAATGCAGCTGCTAAAGCAGCTCCTCACTACAGGGTTATCCCACACTGGCAAAAGGTGGAAAGTTCTACATTTCTTTTCTCTTGTGCTATAATGGTCACCTTCAACATCGGCCTCATAAAAATGAAACGCATAATCCCCACCAGTTTGATCATATCTAGACTGCACTCTCGGTGGATCCCCATAACTGTAGAAAGTTACCTATCACCATATGCCTGGTATTTTCATTTATTTAGGCACTAACGAGTAAAACTATGAATCGCTGTTTCTAAACAAGACTTTTCTAAAAATGTAATATGCTGGGAGTTGGGGCCAAATAGCAACCAGAAAAAGAAAACTGCTAAACAAAAGTAAATAACTCAGTACATTTCTTTCCCTGGGGACGTGAACTTGCCAAAACAACACTCCCAGGGTACCAGAACACCCACATGTATGGGTATATTTGTTTTGGCACTGTGGGTCCAAAAATTGGTACATGCACACTACAGGTTTTAAATGTGGAATTTTGACATACCAGTTCCATGTCTCATTTGAGACACAGTAAAAGTCCTATATTTTAATTTAACCCCATAAAACTATATAGTTTTTAAAAACTAGACAGCACGTGGAATCTAATTAGTGGCATGTTGGCCTGTCCCAAGCTGCTGATTCCACAGCAGCACCTTCCAAATTTGGTATAGCAAAATAAAAAAAAAATCACACCCACTTTGCAGTTGCACTTTGTTTTAAGTGAACAAAAAATAATTTTGATTTGCATTAAGTAATAGTCCACATGCATGGGTAAGTCATGTTTCTCAGATGTTGTGGGGTCTAAATTGGAATATGCACATTCAAGTTTTCATACTTGAATATTGGAAAGAAAAACCTTACTTGCCTTTCTAGATGGCCAAAAAACCCAAATCTAAAGCAATTTTGCTCTACCTTTTCACATGCCAGGCACATTTTGGGATAGATGCTTCACATTGGGCTACCTGGAATAAATTAAGAAAATACAAAAACATAATTTCACAATAAATAATTTCATATTTGAACACATAGATACTACATGTGTGTGGTATGTCAGCATTACAAGAGACCCCCAAATCATGAGTGCAAAGAGATTTCAATTTTTTTTACAGTTGAACAGCACTTGGTGGTAAAATTACCCCTAAATATAAATATTTCCATAACCTATATATTCCCTGAAGGCACAAAGCCCGAGGACAGCCCACTTACCTTTCGATGTGGCCCAACATACTCTGCATACTCTGAAATGTTGTGCAAAGCCTTCCCAGAAGAGTGGAAGCTGTTATAGTTGCAAAGGGGGCCCATAAATGTTATGGCAAAAACACAATGTTAACCTAAAATGCTGAAAATAATGATACTTGCTTGAAAAGTGTCACAATTACTGTTCTTTAATACCCTGGATCATCTACTATTCCTAAATATATATATTTTTATGAGATTATTTTAATTTGGGGTGGAGACTGGGCATGGGCTCAGAAAATCAAGCACTAAAAAAATGAGAATTGAAATACTTTGGAGACTATTGATAAGAAAATACCATGAGTTGTCGTCTGTTCAGTAAGGAATAGTTTTATAGGGTGGTTTTAAAATCGGTGACCACCTTCCCAAATTAGAAGAAAAGCACCGTTCGAAACAAAAATGACGTGCCTCACTCCTGCTAAAACAGATGAAATCCGAGGCATTTAGAGTGGTTTTTCAATCAGAAAAACAGTTAATATTTTGGGTATTTTTCCCTTTGACTCTAGCGGTCTACAATTTATATACATGTTAATTTTACAAAATTATGTGCTGAAAAAAAACAATACATAATTTGTGCATGTACACTTGGTGTGAAAGAAGGAAATTACAGTTGAACAGAGGCATCATAAAAAGGTGAAAATGGTTGTCTTGTAGTGTAAAATTGGTATCTACATTGCATCAGACTCCAGTACATTTTACAGTCTGCAAGTCCCTGCATGTTTTTTTGTTTTGTTTTAGCTGATTTAGAAAATGTGAGTTTTGTTGAGCTACAAGTTGACTTCAATAAGAGCTCAATTTGTAACCTTTCAATTTGAGCTGAAATGTGTGTCTACAAAGGTCCACTCTCTTAACATATATTGGGTTATTATTGTCCATGTATAGGTTATCCAGAATGTGCACAAAAAATGCACTTTACTGTCTGACATCCGCAGGAATGCCCTGGCTGTCTCTTGGAATGAAATCATGTATAGCACTGTTGGAGATGTTGCTATCTATTATGATGATAATGGTATGTGTTAGATCTTTAACTTTATACCATAAAATTAATTTAGTACATAAATGATACTGGTATCCCAACTTGCATATTGATCTAGGTCTAGGGTAAATAGCACACTTACTGAAAGGGACATATTTACGCTTGCTGGGATATGTAACATATTTGTGTGGTGTATTGTAAGTTACAGCGGAAAGAAAAAGTAAGTGAACCCTTTCGAATTACCTGGTTTTCTGCATTAATTCTTCATAAAATGTAATCTAATTTACACCTAAGTCACAAGTATAGACAAACACAATGTGCTTACATACAGGCATTATCAGTCAACATAGAAGTACATATATTGATGAAATGTACCACCTGCGATTTACAGTAACAGCTGATCAAATATTACATATTTGTTTCACATAACATTGTATGCTTACAAATTTGGTGTATATAAAAAAAAGTTTTAGCAAGTAGGAAGAGAGGGAAAATGGTATGGAGCATGCCGGCGGCTTTCTACCCTACTAGGTTAGGGTCATTTTGATTATTTTTACTGGGTGTTTGTATTGTGTCACTTAGTCTTTAGTCAAGGGTCCAAGGTATTACTACAACTTTTATTATGACACAAGGGTTTCATGAAGATCAGACTTAAGGTGGCCTGCCCAAGCCATTCACTTATTTTTTTTTTTTGCAGTGTTTACTTATACTTTGAGATCAACCTGTTTCTATGGTGCAACAAGATCCTCGCTGGGGAAACTATAAAGCTTAGACCTGCTATAGTTGCCGTGCATAGAAGTTCAAAGGCTGTAATTTCTACATGGAGTGAGTCAATGTCCCATAGTGCGTGAACATAATGTTTAAGTTGATGAAGTCTGAATTGTGCAGAGAGCAATCACTCTTCTATGTTGGGAAACAAGCATATGGGTTTAATCTTTCCATCTTGGACTATATGTTGTAGTAGTAGAATTGATGCATCTTCCGATAAATAGTCTGCAAGGGCACCCAGACCGTTTCCTGGTGGGAAGCCCTTGTTTTGGGATATCGCTGTCAGAAGAGAGGGATTGTTGGTCAGGTGATATGTTTCTTGTGTTAAGCATATTGATTGCCTGTTGTGTTTTGCAGTCCATGGTATCTAATTGGTGGCTCTGTGGGAATGTTTAAAAGGAGTCAACTCAAGCTTTTTTTCCCCCCTCTAGCTGTGGACTGTTTTAGAATTCTGCTTAGGAAAGAAGCATGGTAGTATTTTTCTAAATCTGGGAGAGCTAATCCTCCCATCGATCTGGGTCGGGTGAGGTATTGCATATCTCAGCTGTCTATTTCCCAAGATCATATCATATGAGGGTCCCTAAGCATTTGAAAAGAGGTGAAGGGATGTTAATGGGTAGTGCCTGTACTACAGAAAATAATTCTAGAGAGGATATTCATCTTCATGACACTTATTCTACCCATCCATGCGGTGTGATGTAATGTAATGTCCATCTGAACAAATCCACCCTGACTATATTAAGGATAGTCGAGTGGTTGAGGTTGTATGAGGATAGACTGAGGTGGAGATAAATACCTAGAGAAATCTGTTAATCTTCTAAAGGCTGCTGACACTACAAAGATTTTGATAAGCAAAAATTGTTTACTTCCTAGTAATATGATTTTGATATGTTCTCCATATTGCTGCTTTGTGGTGCTAGGAGAGAATCCACACCCAGGTGGTACCCCAGAAGTGATACACATACACACATACTACTCCTAGATATCGAACATGATTAGTGATGGCTACGTGGGCCAGAATATTCTGATATAATATATTTTACCTCTACCAACCAGATAAACTCTTATCTTTGGACCCAACACACACATTTGAATATTATACATAAACTCAGACCTTCCAAGTCAAATTACCTGACATTCACAACTGTCCCGCCGGCTGTTGAGCAGAAAATATATTAATGTTCTATGGCTTCTAAAAGAGACAACTTTACCAACTCTATCTCTGAAGCTAGCTCAGTATGGGTTCTCTATCTTCATTATAAGACACATGTCAAAGGCCGTCACGTTCAGTGAAGGTAGATAATCCAAATTAAGCAATTTATATTATCCAACTACTTGTATGTCAAACACCCAGTAATCAAAGACTGAGGAGGTATTATGTTCTCCAGAGAGGTTTTCATCATGCTAATAGAACACATTTATGATATAAAAGGTACATCTGTATATGTGAAGGGTAGTATAGCTTAAACAAATATACCTTTGCTAATGTATATACTCCCAATGATAAACCTGCTTTGTTTCTATCTAGAAAAACGTAATCGTTTTGCAGAGAGGTAGTGATATTTAGAGGAGATCTAAACCTCACACTTGACCCTGGAGCATAAAACTCATCTGTGAAGACAACTATTTTGATTAGTGACCTGAGAAAAAATAAGGCTGCTCTACATGCGACCCAGCTAGTTGAATCAGGGCACCTCCAGCATACCAATACACCTGACTACCTTTTATTCCTTCCCCCATAGCCAATACTCAAGACTAAACTATATATATTCATTGACCACATACCTGTCAACCTAGATGTATCACTTACTATAATATGGGAAGCTTATAACTGCTTTTTACGAGGGCACTTCATCAAACTTGGGTCACAAATGAAAAAACAAAAAACACAACTTGCTATTACAGATACATGAGCTAGAACAAAGACAAGTGCACACTTTATAAACACATTGGTTGAATTGGAAACTTTAAGCGCTGATATTTTATGAAAAACTTCATAGAGCATTTCAACTAACACAATAAATATTTTATGAATACGGGAACTATACCAGGAAATACTTAGCTAGAGCATTGAAGCACAAAGTTAGACAGTTATGTATAAAGTAAAAGACAAGGGAAACAAAAAAAAACACAACTCACTACACAAATTGATGAATACTTCCGTTGTTTCTATGCTGACTTATATAACAGAGTACAACTTGCAAAATCAGACCAAAGATATGAGACAAAGCAAACTGACTGATTACTGGAAAGCTTACAAAAACTCTTTGTAAGCTTTCCAGAATAGTGGCAGAAAGATTTCAGTAGAACAGATCAAGTTAGCAGCCACAGGAAAAAGCCCAGGCCCAGATATTCTACCCCTAGTTTATTATAAATCATGCTAAAATATCTTGGGACCACACTTTAGCAGAGCATTTAACGCCATACAATAAGGACCGAGTTTCTCTAATCAAAAATAATAATGGTAATACCTGACAAAGATCTGGCCAATATCATAACGTAGATCTGAAGATCTTTGCCAAAGTCCTGGCCCTAAAATATTGAACATAATACACAATGCCCAGACAAACAAATTGGAATTTCTGCTGCTGTCCATTGGTGCCAAAATGGCGTTAGACGGAGTAAGGGTATTTGCCACACTGAGAGCATATGGCCTGGGCCCCAACACTCTAGCATGGATAGCTTCAATGTATACTATCCCAACAGCAAAGGGTGGAGTTAATTTACAGGACAGAGACCTCTATGGCCAGTATTTGCACCAAGATCTGATATCCAACTTGGTTTCAGCCAGAAGTCGGGCAACCGCCCGTATTTGCTATCTGGGCCGAGTTCAAATACTGAGCAGTGTGCAAATTAGCCTGAGAACTATGTGTGTTTTGATGTAAATATTGTATGAAAATTACCCCCCCTTGTTTTGTTTAAATATTGGTGCGTTTCCCATAATTTCATGATTTTACCCTCAAAGCATCTAGTCTCGGCCAATGTTTGCTGAGGGGAAGCCATTAGTGGCCGATGTCATAATATATAATAAACAAGGTTCAGGGTTCAGCTTTCGGAGTAGTGGAGGAAGCTGACTTTACTAGCAGCATACGCAGACGATATACTTTTCGTGATCTCCCAATCAAGGGTAAACCTCCTGAACCTCGTGCGAGAATTTGCAGCATATAGTGAACAGAACAATTTTAAGATTAATTATACCAAATCAGAGATTTTCTTTTCTTTTTTTTCAAATTCATTCTTTATTAAATATTTCAATAAACAAACATTAAAAAACAAAGACAGACTTCAATTTCATGAATAAATTATAATAGAGTATACAGAGAATGCAGTATATCAATTTGTTAAGCTAATAATCAATAAAATTCAATCCTGTAACACTCTTCATAAATATTCTCATGCACACATTCTGCTTCCTGGTAGAGGGGTCTTGGGTAGAGCAGAGGAGGGATTCAAAAAATGGTTGCCACGGAGTTCAATATATAAAAAATTATATCAATGCATAGGTATACTTTATCATTTAGATAGCTATATGTAGCCAACGATGCCAGATCAATTCATATTTCTGTATTATATTAGCCTCTTTAAAAAAGTACTTTTCAGCACTACATTGTTGTTTTATTTGATTTTCAATCTCTAACCATGTTGGGAGATTTTGATTTATCCAATTCCTTGCCAAACAGATTTTAAAAGCTAATAAAACATTGATCCAAAGAATTTGTTCATTCCTATTAATTCTAGGGAGATCAATATGAAAAAGAAAGTTCTGCGGCGATAACGTTATATTAAATCCAAATAGTTTTAAAAATAAATCAGTTGTTTGTAATTTTAGTTGAGATAGATATACACAGTCCCACCAAATATGTTTATGTGTGCCTGTATCCAAATGACAACGCCAACAAAGAGCTCTCTTTACTGGTTGGAATTTAGCTATCCGGACCGGGACCATGTACCATCTATATATAAGTTTAAAGAAATGTTCTTGAACAAATCAGAGGTTTTCAACATTAACATACCTTAGTCAATTTGTGTTATTAGTTAAAACAGATTGTGTTTGTTCATTATGGTAACTAAAATGAAGATCAGATCATATTTTGACACACACATAAAATGTGTCAAATATATAGATATAAATAGACAAATGTATACATAAGTGCTGGTAATTCCAAAGGGTTCACTTTTTCTTGCCACCGTATATAGAGCAATAAATAACTTGCCCACTTTCTAGTATCATTTCCGCTACCACATAAGCATAATACGCATCCTTTTCAGAAAGATGATTATGTGAAATTTGTATCATAGGTTCAGTCTTTCAGGACAGAAAATTAATGCAAAAGATTTTTCAGCCTTAGGGAAGTTACACAAAATGTTTAAGAGGTATAACTAAAGCTCCCCCTTAGCCACAAAATATTATACTATTGATTTGATAGACAAAACAATGGCTTTTATGTGTTTAGTAAAAGAGCTTCTATATTGACAAAGTCTTTCTTATCCCTAGGTAGGAAATTTGTCAACATCCTGATGCGTTTTTGGTACCTGAAACACTCTGAACTTCCGGATGAGAATCTTCAGGGGACAAAAGTGTTCCAAATTGTATTGGGGGATGAAAATGTGAAGGACAAAAAATTTCTACTTACAGCTAATTACGAGTAAGGATGCCTTGGTAAACACAAGAGGCATTGCCTCTTAGGTATATAGGTACATTCTATAGTGATGTTGCGCAACAGAACGTAAAGAAAGCAGTCAGCCTTCTTTTTTGCCAAATATAATGCTTAATTTTTTTGCAACGTTAACATACTGTAACATCATTATGGAAGTAGACCAAATGACCACTAGGATGTAATAGAATGTCTTGGGTATAAAAATAATAAGAAATAAATGTAAAAAAATAGTGTCATCTCATAACCCTCCAACTAGAAACATAAGATAAAATGCTCTTTGCTGCATTTTGGCCCTCTGAAACATAAAAACTATGTATTCTCTGAAAAATAACCATCGTCTTATATTTGAGGTCGTCTGCTAATCATATTAGGCATTTCTGGGGGGGCAGATGTGCATAACTGGGGGCAGGTTTTTTTTTAAATATGAAAAATTTACATGTAAATTAATATTTACTAGTAAAACAGTTTTCCTATAGGGTAGTCTTATATTTAGGCTTTTTCTTTTTTTGCTAAATTAATATTCAAATTTTATAATCGAGCAAATACGATTTTTACATTATTCATATTTAATGATGTACTATACACAAACAGTAGCAATCAAAATTATTCACCCCCACTGGAAATCGGCTTTATTGTCAGAATTTAGACTTGCAGCTGTTTGCATTGAAAAAATCAAACAAAAGCAATTGAAATAGCTCAACACAATGAATGCTTCAGTTTCCCCAAATTCAACTGAAAATGCAACTTATAATAACTTATCCAGTCAAAAGAAAGGTCCCATTAATTAACAGAAGAGGTGATGATGCCTCTCACAAACAAGAGTGCAAAGAGATAGCTTAGATAGATTACACTACCGCGATGGGCAGAATAAGAAAGCTATCGATGGCTGCAACCCAATTTCTGAGAAAAGGTTGAGAAAAAACCTTGAGTGACTGCAAAGGACCTACAGCAAGACTCGGTGGCAACAGGCGCTGAGATTTCAGCGAGCACAGTTAATCGCACACTAAAGTTTTCATGCAAGAACTCCAAGACTTACACCGCTACTGACCTAAAAGCACATGATAAGTTGGATCCAGAAGTTTTGAAAGTTTGTTCCATGGAGCGATTAAACAAAACTGGACTTTTTGGCCCGATGGATCAACGGTGTGTCTGAAAGAAGAGGAATGAAGCATACACTAAAAAAGAACACTGCCTACAGTTAAGTGTAGTGGTGGCTCAGTAATGCCCTGGGGCTGCTTTGCATCCTCTGACATTGATTTGCATTATCTGACACTGGAAACCTGAAGAGTGTGGTAGGCGAGATGGATTCCTTAACCCCTTCGTGACAAAGGCTGATTTTATTTTTTGTACCCTTCGTGACAATTGCTGTTCTAACATTTCTGCGCTGCTCGTGTTTAGCTGTAATTTTGATTACATTGTTTTGATTGTATCATATTATTTACTATAAAAAAAGTATAAAATATGGTAAAAATGTAGAAAAAAATTACTTCTAACTTTTACTTGAAAAGGGTAATGAAAAAACTGCTAAATAGATTCTACTGTTTGTACTGAGTTTAGAAATACCCAATGTTTTTAAGTTTTTTTTGCTTTTTTTCTGCACGTTATGGGGCAATAATTACAAGTAGTGCTTTGCTACTGTATTTCAAAACCATTATTTTTAATATCTAGTCATTTTGTCCCCATGTGCTGGAACCTCTTTGAAGCTGGCTAATGCAATTTACCCCCATCAAGCCATACCCCAGGGTATTTCAAATGCTAGTATTTTAACTTTATCCATGCACTCATTCTACCACCAGTCTTCATCAAACTTTGTGGTAGTAATTTTTTGTGTTTTTTTTTCCCCCACACACATTTTACCTTGGGTATGAATTTACAGCTCCTGGTATATGTCACTGACACACAACACATCAAGATGTGTTCAGTAACATCTCCAGAGTACAGTGTACCACCCATTCATGGGTTTGCCTGGCTGTTTGGGGGCAAAAGGGCCATTTGGGGCATGTACATTTTTCAATGTTGAACTTTGACATTTGGTGATCCTGTGCCAATGCCCTATTTGGTACATCTTTGAGCCTGACCAATTCAATATGCCGAATAAAACCATATTTTCTTGCCATACAGTGGCAGTACGATTGGGTATAGTTTCTTCATGTGGACAAGAAGATGCTACGGGTTAAAAAAGGGTTAACTAGAAAGAACCCCTCCTCCCTCCCCATAAAACCACACTCACCCTGAAAGGACCTAGTTGTCTTCTTGTCCCGTTCAGGGACGGACGTGCGCTTCGGCTGGGGAATCTGTTCCCTGAAGATTTCAGTCTGGTGAGGCGCTTGGGTTGCTGCCTGAGGGTCTTCATCCTCCGATTGCTTCCTGGGTGGAGAGCAGAGCGAGGTCCCCTCCGTAACGGTGGTCGTTACGGAGGGGTTTGACGGAGGTTCCTTTTATTTCCGTAATGTCCTTTCGGGCTGTTGGGAGCATGAGCAGTGGGTGGAACGCACGCCCGGGTGGCGTTCTACCAAAGATCTGATCGCGCTACTGCGCGTGTGTGCTGTCTGCATGGGCATTGTTCAGCACAGGACACTGTGTCACCAGCCCCCCCACACAGTTCAGAGGATTTGGAGATGTCTAGTCCGGTTTCTCCAGGGGATAAAGACAATAAATCTGCTCCCATTCCTAGGAAGGCCACTTTTAAATCAAAGCATGTGGCTTCCTCTGAGTGTGCTTACCCCTCGTCCTGATGGATGCAGGAAAAAGATGTGTAATGCCTGCTCAGCAGAGCAACTTTCTAAAGACAAACAGAAAGACTTGCAATCCTTCCTGGGATGGTTCCAGGAAAACCTAGCACAGACCTTTGAAGCATTTCAGGTTACTGCAGCTCAAGCTCAGTCCAGGGTTTCGAGTAAATCTTCATGCAAACGCAAAAGATCTTGGTCATCCTCCAGATCTGATCTATCATCAGGTGAAATCTCACAGTCCTCAGGCTCTACAACATCGATCAGTTCTGAGGATGAAGCTGTTTTTCCTCCCCAAGAGCTTCGGAAATTCACAAAGGAGGTGACTCGTATTTTATCGGATGAAGAGGTTGATAAAATCAAGGGCTTTCCTGTCCTTCCCAAGCTGAAGCAACTTATGGAAAGAGAATGGAAATACCCGGGGAAGTGGGCTTTTCTCTCCAGGCATTTTAAACACCTGTTCAGGCTCCAAAGTGAAGAGTGTTGGTATGAGCCCCCAAGGTTGACGTCCACATAGCTCAGTTGTTGAAAAAAACGACCATTCCCATTGGAGGAGTCTCCAGCCTTAAAGACTCAATGGATAGAAGGGTTGAGACTTCCTGCAGGCGTATATTCCAGGCATCAGGTGCGCAATGCAGAGCGGCTGTGGCTAGTGCAGCAGTCTCTAGAGCTCAAAGTTATTGGATACAAGCCTGGGAAGAATGCTTACCGGACGATCAAGATTCCGAAATTTCACGACTACTAAAAAATTTGAGATTGTCAAATATTCTTCTTATGGATTCCTCTCAAGAAATGGTGAAGATTTCAGCTCACAATATGGGCTTATCCTCTATGGCCCGCAGAGCCTTATGGTTGAGATCCTGGACGGCGGATACAGCCTCTAAGGCATCCCTGTGTGATTTGCCCTTTGAAGGGAGTAAATTGTTCGGAGCCCCATTGGACGACTTGATCAAGCAAATGTCGGAGACTAAGAGGGCTCTCCCTCAGGATAGACGTTCCAGATGGAATAGGAGATATCCGTATAAGAGCACCAGGCCTTTCCAGACGTCGTCCAGATCACAGAATTTTGGGAGTTCCTTTGGAGACAGGAAATTCCAGGATCGTCCCGAAAAACAGGAAAAGAAAAAATTCTGACAAAGTAGGAGGAAGGCTGCAGCAGTTCACTCATGTTTGGGAACAGACGACACACAACAAATGGATTCGGGAAATCATCTCAGAGGGATACAAGATCAGTTTCATGTCCCAGAAGTCAGTTCCTGATCTCCTCATATCCTTCCCCTATGAAAAATTTAGCACTTCATTCGGCATGCCTATCTCTCCTTTCAAATAGGGTCATAGAGAGGGTTCGAAAGTGAACAGCTTACCTTCATGTTCCAATTGCACAGGCTTCCAGAAGGTTTCTCAGGTTTGCAATCCGAATACGCAGAGTCATTCATCATTTCCAACTCAAGGCACTTCTGTTCGGTCTGTCCTCAGCGCCAAGAATCTTCACAAAGATTTTGTGTCCATTGACGCCATCTCTGCGAGAAAAGGGGATTTACATACTTCCCTACCTCGACGACTGGCTCATCAAGGCCGAATCAAAGGAAGCTCCGATGCCACCATGATGCAGTTTCTGGAAGATCATGGCTGGATTATCAACCAAAAGAAATCCAACCTCATCCCTTTCACCAGGATCCAGTTCCTCGGCTTAGGAGTAGATTCGATCTCTCAACATTTTTTTCTACCGTCCGCCAAGATCAAAAGGGAGGTCAGGGGGGCGTGTCCTGGTGCTCGAGGGAAATGGACGCACATTGACTGAGCTCCTGCTCTCCCTCGGCAACGATAGCTTTTACAGCCACTACCAGTAGCCCTACCCGATCGTTTTTGCTGCCCCGTTGTCGGGCATCGTGATGTCCACCCGTAGGGGCGGAAAACCGGGGGCCTCCTCTGAGCTCCCAGACTTTTTTAAGAAGAAGGACGCTGCGCGGGGTGAAGGCCTAGAAGGCGCGGATGCAGCAGGCCTGAGTACACGCAGCGACATCGCGGACCTCAAGGCCTGCGTGTTGTCGGTGAAGCAGGAGCTACAAGCCGATCTTAAAGCTGGCCTGTCGGCTATTTCCGCGGATCTCACTGCTCTAGCCTCCAGGACCGTCCACCTTGAAGCAGCGGTTGATCACCTTACCTCGGCTCAACAGGAACGAGATGACGCCATTGCTCGCTTGGAGGCCACGTGCGCTGATCTTCAGGATGCCGTTGAGGATATGGATAATCGCTCCCGGCGCTCAAACCTACGGGTGAGGGGGGTTCCGGAGACCCTGACGGACATTCGTTCATACATCCACCGCTACCTACAGCAACTTCTGCCAGACGTGCCGGACGAGGAGCTGCGCCTCGAGCGGATCCACAGAGCTCTGCGTCCTAAACCGGGACATGGCGAGCCTCCCAGGGATATCGTCCTCAAATGCCGCTATTTTACAACGAAAGAGGCAGTTCTCCGCGCGACCCGGAATGTTTCCCCGGAGCTGGATGGCATTGCCCCGGTGTGGTATGCGGACGTTGCCCCTTCAACTCTTCGAAAACGCCGGGCCTTGAAGCCGCTCACAGATTTCCTGCGGGAGCGTGGGGTCTCCTATCGATGGGGCTTTCCTTTCAGGCTCCTGGTTCAGAAAGGCAGTCTCCTTCTCCAACTACGGGAGCTTGCCGACGCTGGGCCGTTCCTGCGCCGCCTGGGACTCCGACCGCCTGCAAGCCTTGACCGACCACCTCCTGAGACGGCAGCTTCTCCTCGACCGGAGGGACGCTCCCCACGGGCCTTGCAGCGGCATCACTCGCCACCTCGCCCGGCTGATAGCCCTGAAGCGCCCTTGGGACTGGCTTAGCCTCTGCTGACCCCTGCGGCTCTCTCACCGCGTCCTTCGGGGACCTGTTGGCCTTCCTTCAGGATCGTCCATGCTCTCCTGGTGGAGGATGACCAAGTGCTCGATTCGCGTTTATTTGAGTTTCTTTTGCTTTCTTTATCGTTCCGGTCGGTTATTATTTTCGTGGGACTTATGTCGGACTACGCGTTTTTGATTTGTTTTTCGCTTTCTTTTACTTCGCCGTCGCCGTTATGCATTTATTTGTGTTGGTGCCCCTCGTCGGTGTGGGGGTTGCCTGTTTTGCCTCTGGGCGCCTATCCGCTATTATGCCTCCACTGTATGCATATGTGCGTGTTGTGTACTGGCTTCCATGCTGTCGTACCGCCTATTTCTATATGTTCGCACGGCCCCGTATGTGCATATTTCCGTAGCTCCATACTTCTGATGCGTGGTGTCCTGCATATTTACACTTTTTTTTTTTTATTATTATTATTTATTTATTTATTTTCTTATTATTTTGCCTACTATTATTCTTGCATTGGGTGATGTGTGGCCGCTGGTGCCACGAGACTGTTCACCGCCTCTAGCTGCTACCAACACGGCGCTCTTTACCTCTCTGCACGTCTACATATGTGCATGAGTGCGTGGCTCTGCACTGTTGGCTCCGTGCCTGGGGGGTCCTGTATATGTACGCATACGTTTCACTTCACGTTTTTTTTTTTTTATTTTATTTTATTATTATTTTGACTATTATCATTATCGCATTGGGTACTGTGTGGCCGCTGTGCCTAGAGACTGTACATTGCGTCTAGCTGCTACCAACACTATGTGATTTACTCGGCGCTCTTTATCTGTTTGCAAGTCTGCATAAGTGTGTGGCTCCGCACTGCTGGCTCCATGCCTGTGGGGTCCTGTCTATGTCTGCACACGTTTTTTTTTTTTTTTTTTTTTGTTATTATATTGGGCGCTTCTCAGTGCTTGCGCTGTGACCGCAGGATGTACGTCACCTGTAGCGGCCCCCTGCACACTGTGCCGCGCCGACTCCGTACACACTTTCCACACACTCATGCATGTTCCTTTTTTTTTTTTTTTTTTTTTTTCTCATATATATATCTATCACGCACTTGCGGTATGACCGCAGAATGTACATCATCTATAGCGACTACCTGCACTTTGGGCCTCACCGCCTCTCTACGCACTTCCCACACGCTCATGCATATTCATTTTTTTGTTTTGTTTTTTTTTTTTGTTTTTTTTTTTTTGTTATTATATTGGGCGCTTCTCAGTGCTTGCGCTGTGACCGCAGGATGTACGTCACCTGTAGCGGCCCCCTGCACACTGTGCCGCGCCGACTCCGTACACACTTTCCACACACTCATGCATGTTCTTTTTTTTTTTTTTTTTTTTTTCTCATATATATATCTATCACGCACTTGCGGTATGACCGCAGACTGTACATCATCTATAGCGACTACCTGCACCGCCTCTCTACGCACTTCCCACACACTCATGCATATTCATTTTTTTTTTTTTTTTTTTTTTTTTTTTTTTTTAGTATATATATATATTAGGCACTTGCGGTATGACTGCTGCATGTACGTCATCTCTAGCGGCTATCTGCACGCTGTGCCTCGCCGATTCCGTTCACACTTCCCACACACTCATGCCTATTCATTTTTTTTTTATTTATTTATTTTTTCTCATCTGCACTCACTTCACCTCTCCTCCGCACATGTCTTCGTGACTGTTTGTCTGGTCCTGTTACGGGAGGGTTGTAGCCGTGGTCCATCGTAGGGGTTGTCGCTCCTTATTGCCCTGATCGGGTTTGTTCTGTTGCTCCATCTTACTGGTGATGTGTTCCGTTTTTTGATTGTTGCCGGGGGGAGTGTCGTTTCCTCCTCCTCCTGGTTCCCCTGTGTTATTCTTGAAATAGACACATTTGGGTTGAGTCTATTCCGTTTGCCTTGTATTGTTCTCTTCCTGGTGGTCTGTCCCACTGGTGTTCTCTCTTCTGTTTTCTTCTCTTTTTTCTTTCTTTCTTCTTCCTTTTCTCCTTGTGTTTTTTTTTTTTTTTTTTTTTTGTTTTTCCCTCTCTTCTCTCTTCTCCTCCGGGCCCAGCTTTCTGACCAATGGCTTCCTTACATCGTCCCGGGCTGAAGATAGTTTCCCACAATGTGAAAGGGTTGCTCGCCCCGCAAAAGCGGCGTATGGCGGTGAGGCACTATGTCCGCTCCCAAGCTGACATTGTTCTACTCCAGGAGACCCACTTCCGGCAGCGTTGTCTCCCTAAGTTTTGGGATCCGCGATTTCCTGTCCATTTTCATTCTGCAGCTCCAGATAAGCATAATGGTGTATCCATTCTCATACATAAGAGACTTCCTTTTCGTGTCCTCCACAAGTTCTCTGATCAGGAGGGAAGATACCTACGTTTGGATGGATTGCTTAACGATCAGCCGCTCACGATTGTCAACGTGTATGCTCCTAGCCCTCCGACATCTGCGTTTTTCGATCAGCTTGCTCAGTTGCTTCTCACGACTCCACCGGGTGGTCTTGTTATTGGCGGGGATTTTAATTCAGTTCTGGACCCCTATATGGATAGGACTCTTTCGACAGCCCGGACGTGTCCGACCTCTATTTTTAAACCCTTGCAGCGCTTTGTCAAGTCGAGTGGACTCTTTGATGCATGGCGGCTCCTCCATCCTACTGATCGGGACTATTCCTTTTTCTCTCACCCCCACAGAATGTATTCTAGGCTGGACTATTTTTTCCTCAATCAATGCCTCCTCCCGTCGCTTCTTGGAACTAAGATACACGAGATCTCCTGGTCCGATCACGCCATGGTTGAGATATCCCTGGTCGGCCTTCTCCCGCCGAACTTGCGACCGTTCTGGCGACTCAACGATTCCCTGCTTCTCGACCCTGCTGTTCGTGAGACCATCACCCAATCCCTTACTACCTACTTTGAGGAGAACCTGACTCCGGATGTTACCCTCGGCACTACCTGGGATGCCCACAAGGCTGTTCTCCGGGGCCAATTCCTGGCTCTGAACTCAGCCAAGAGGAAGCAACATCTTTCTCAGATGGAGGACCTTGGGGCCACACTTTCCAGACTTCAAGCGGAGCACAAGCGTTCCGGGGACGCTCGTCTTCTGCGGGAGATAGTTTCCACCAGGGGCCAGCTTAACCTCTTGCTTTCATCTGACACTACCAGGGCGCTTCTCCGCACTAAACAGCGGTTTTTTGAGAAGGCGAATAAACCAGACACTATGTTGGCAAGGAGGCTCCAGAACCTCATACGCTCCCGGACTATACGTCATATAAAGACTACATCGGGCAGCCTGACCTCTGACCCTGGAGTGATTGCGGATCGGTTTGCGGAGTACTACTCTCACCTATACGACGGCAAGAAGGCTGCCCCTGAGGTTTCGCTTTCGTCTGACCTGCAACAGTTTCTCTCTGAGTGTAAGTTGCCTTCGCTTGCTCCTTCGGCCCTAGCTAACCTGAATGCCCTTATTACGGTGGATGAGGTCTCTGCTGCCCTTAAGTGTTTTAAGAATTCGAAGGCTCCGGGTCCCGATGGCTTTACCGCTAAATATTATAAATCTTTCGCTGCCTGCCTTCTTCCGCATCTGGCCACATTATTTAATACGTTCCTCAAGGGGGAGGCGTGCCCTTCTGTAGACATGCAGAGAGCCAAGATAGTTATGATCCCCAAGGAAGGCAAGGACCCCTCGCTCTGTTCCAGTTTTAGACCCATCTCCCTTATTAATATTGATTTGAAGCTTTTTGCCAAGGTGCTCGCCCTCCGGTTAAACAAGGTCTTGCCCGCTCTGGTCCATCCTGACCAGGTGGGATTTGTCCCGGGGAGGGAGGCCCCGGATAATATTAGGCGCTCTTTGAACCTGGTCCACTCGTGTCGGAGACTCGGGTCACCAATGATGCTCCTGTCTCTGGACGCGGAAAAGGCCTTCGACCGAGTGGACTGGGGGTATTTGTGGTCGGTCTTGCGGGCCTTTGGCTTTTCCGGGGCTTTTTTGCGAGGTGCGCAGGCTTTATATACGCTCCCTTCTGCCGTGGTGGATATTGGCACGTTCCGCTCCCGGTCTTTTGCAATTAAGGGGGGTACCCGCCAGGGCTGTCCCCTCTCGCCATTGTTATTTGCACTGGCCATTGAGCCGTTAGCTCAGGCCATCCGTCTGCACCCGGATATTAAGGGTCTTACTGTGGGTGGTCGGGACTACAAACTTACCTTGTTTGCAGACGATGTCCTGCTCTCTTTGACGTCCCCCCTCACGTCCCTGCCTAATTTGTATCAATTGCTTGGACGGTTCGGGAAGCTTTCGGGTTACAAAATCAATTCCGATAAATGCGAAGCCCTCAATGTTAGTCTTCCCTCCCCTACGGTTAAGCTCCTCTCCCTTAATTTTGATTTTAAATGGCGGCCTTTCTCCCTGCGGTCTTTGGGCATTAATATCACCCCCTCTCATCACCAGATGTATGCGGCCAACTACCTGCCGCTAATTCAGACCCTAAAGCGCGATCTTGCCACTTGGTCCACCTATGCTTTATCGTTTATGGGGCGGATCTATGCGGTGAAAATGAATTTGTTGCCCAAGTTGTTGTATCTTTTTCGTTCCATCTCCTTGCCGATCCTTCGGAAAGATATTGCGGGCCTTCAGGGGGCTATTGAGAGGTTTGTTTGGCAGGGCCGGAGGAGCAGGCTTGCTAGATCGACCCTATATAGGTCGAAGAAGGCTGGAGGGCTATCCCCTCCCCTCCTTTATGAATACTATGTTGCGGCTCAGTTGGCCATGCTTTTGTCCCTCTCGGTGCGCCCCTCCCCTGCGCGCTGGGTTCAGCTGGAGTCTGATCTCTCCTCTGGGGCGAATCTCCGATGGCTTATGTGGCTCCCTACCCTGGATAAAAGCAGGATATCTGACAGCCCTACCCTCCTACATTCGTTCTCTCTCTGGTACCGGGTTCGTCGCAAATATAAGCTCATGGACAATGGTTCTAGATTGCATCCGGTGTTCCAGAATCAAGATTTCCCGGCAGGTCTTCAGATTCGTCCGTTCCAGTGGTGGGTTGACAAGGGTCTGGTTACAGTGGGAGGTCTGGTTACAGTGGGAGATCTGCTCCTCAACGGTCGGCCCTACTCCTTCCAGCAACTAGCCTCATTGCACGACATGCCTATGTCTGAAACTTTTCGATACCGCCAGATTTCTCATTTTCTCCTTCAGTTCCTCAAGCGTTTTCCGGATTACGTTGCTACCTTTTACGAACACTTGTGCGTGCGTCCCCATAGAATCGGTGGGGCGATATCACTTCTGTACAACCACGCTTTGGGGGTGAAGTACTCGTCCTCGCCTTCTTTTGAAAGCCAATGGGAGACCGATTTGGATCAAGCTCTCGACTCCTCTGATTGGGGGGAGATTTATGAGAACATTTGGAAAGTCACCGCCTGCACTCTTGTGCAGGAGAACTGCTTTAAGGTGTTGTCTCGCTGGCATCTCACCCCTTCACGCCTGCACCGTATGTTCCCGACGCATTCCCCTCTCTGTTTTCGTGGCTGTGACGAGGTGGGGACCCCGCTGCATATTTGGTGGGCCTGCCCCAAGCTTGTGCCGATATGGGCCCATTTCTTCAGTTTGCTGAGCGATCCTCTTGGGGAATCCCTCCGACCCGAGCCTTGGTCGGCTCTTCTCTGTAGATGCTATCCTTCGGATACTCTGTCTAAACCAGCGCATCGTCTTATATTTCGAGTCTGTACGGCGGTCCGTCTCGCTATTGCCCAAGTGTGGAAATCTGGCACTCCTGAGCTGCACGTCGTTGAAGCTAAAATTTGGCATATGCTGAAGATGGAAAAGATCACGGCTTACCTGCATGACAAGTCCCACATTTTCTTTCTCACCTGGGGCCCGTGGATGGAGAAATTTAGGATGTCACCAGCAACGGTTTCGTGGATCTGACCTGTGGCTGCTACCTGTTGTTCGGCTGGCTGAGGCTCTGAGGTTTCTGAGAGTTCTATCTTTTTTTTTTTTTTTTTTTTTTCTTCTCTCTTTCTTTCTTTTTTCTCCCCCTCTCCTTTTTTCGGTGCTTATCTTTGGTCTTCTGGCTTTATCTCTTTTCTTTTCTCTGCATTTCTCTCTGGAGATGATTTTCGATACTTACACCTATTCCAGACTCACCGGCGCTGTTATTATGTGCGCTCAATGTGTGCCTTCGTCTTTTGGGCGTTGTGCCATGGGCCTATTATTAGGGTACATTCTGTTTACGTTATCTCCTGTTTCGCGCTCACTGGCGTTGTCGTGATATGTACACTGTACCTATGATGTGGTGTTTTGTCTGTATTTGAGTTTATTTGGAAGTCATCTTTTCTATTGACAAAATAAAAATTACTTCTCAAAAAAAAAAAAAAAAAAAGGGAGGTCAGATCCCTTCAATTACACCAAACTTGCTCTATCAGGAAAGCCATGAGCATCCTAGGTCTACTGACAGCCTCCATCCCGGCGGTCAAGTGGGCAAGAACTCAACTCCGTCCCCTTCAGTGGGATATTCTACGGAATTGGTCAAGACGAGAGGAAGACCTAGATCTAGATGTCACGATCGCAAGTCAGGTCTTATCCCAACTTACCTGGTGGAGGACATCTTCTCGTCTTTCCAGAGGCCTTTCTTTTCGTCCCCCCAATTGGGTAACCCTTACCACGGATGCTTCCGGTATCGGATGGGGCGCCCATTTAAGTTGTTACTTCCAGCAAGGCATATGGTCTCCGGAAGATTCGCTTCGTTCATCCAATTATCGGGAACTAAAGGCAGTTCTTCTCGCCCTCTTAGTCTTCGGAACCCTGTTGGAAGGTCATGCCGTGAGGATACAGTCGGACAACGCTACGACAGTCGCATACATAAACAAGCAAGGGGGTACACGGGTAAGGAGCCTTCAGGTTCTTTGTTCTGTGTTGATGAGTTGGGCCAAACTTCATCTGGAAGACATATCGGCTACCCACATAAGAGGCTGCGACAATACCATTGCAGACGATCTCATCAGGCTAAGATGGTCACAAGCAGAGTGGTCCTTAACCAAAAGGACCTTCACCTCCCTGGTGTCAAGATTTGGTGTCAAGGTGTGGAGGATGATCTTTCTGACTTGCTGTTGAAATCTGTTAGAGGGTCTACTTCAAGGATTTATTTTCGGGTCTGGAAGAAGTTCCTTCTCTGGTATGCCTCAAGGGATTTTTCGGTTTTTCCTCCTACCGTCAACTCTATTTTGTTGTTTCTAAAGGATGGCTTTTCCGCGGCCTCAATGTCTCGACTCTAAAAGGTCAGATTTCGGCTCTTAGTAATTTTTTTCTGGAAGACCTGGCTTCTCATTTACTAGTCAGACGGTTCTTTAAGGCCATCACCATTCAGTGTCCTCCGAGGAGAACTCACTTTCCGGCTTGGGATCTTGCCGTGGTTCTTCACTCTCTCTGCTCGACTCATTTTGAAACTCTGGAGGAAGTTGCATTGAAGCTCTTATCGTTTAAGACTGTGTTTTTAGTGGCCATAACTTCCGCCAAACGTGTGGGAGAAATTCAAGCCCTCTCATCCTCTGAGAAGTTTACCATCTTCCATCAGGATAAAGTTGTGCTCCACCTGCAGCCTTCCTTTCTTCTGAAAGTTTTATCCAAATCCACTATTAATCAGCCTTTATCAGCCATCATTTTTTCCATCTCTCTCCTCCCCGGGGGAAGCTAAATGGCACATGTTGGATGTCAAGAGAGCCCTAGAGTTGTATATTTCTAGGACTTCCGCCATCCGTTCCACTGACCAACTGTTCGTTACTTGGTCTGGCCGTTCAGCGGGGAAGGCTGCCTCTAAGGCTAACCTGTCAAGATGGATCACGGAAACTGTTCGTATGGGCTACCAAGTCTTTGACATACCTCTGTTGTCTCCTGTCACGTCCCACTCCGCCAGGGCTGTGTCTGCCTCATGGGCTGAGAAGGCTTCCGCTTCACCGGAGGATATTTGCAAGGTGGCTACGTGGTCATCATTCAATACCTTTGTTCGACACTACCGGCTGGACGTCTTCTCATCCTCTGCAGCGGATTTTGGGCGTAAGGTGCTCCAAGCGGTTGTTTCCTGAGGAGTTTGTTGCCCTCCCATTCTTCAGGGATCTTGGTACATCCCAATCGTACTGCCACTGTATGGCAGGAAAAAAATTTTACTCACCGTAAATTCCTTTTTCCTTAATACAGTGGCAGTACGGATTTCCCTCCCTTTTGTGTCTAAATAAATTATTTGTTGCAAGTTATTTACTGGATCCTTTCAGGGTGAGCGTGGTTTTATGGGGAAGGAGGAGGAGTTCTCTCTAGTTAACTCTTTTTTAACCCACAGCATCTTCTTGTCCACATGAAGAAACTATACCCAATTGTACTGCCACTGTATTAAGGAAAAAGGAATTTACGGTGAGTAAAACATTTCCATTATTTTTGCGAACTACACACCCCAGGGTATTTCAAATGCTGGTATTTTAATTCTTTCCATGCACATACTTTTCCACCAGCCTTTGTATTTTTCCCACACATGTTGTACTTTAAGTATGAATTTATAGATCCTGATATGTCACCGTCACACAATACCCCAATATGTGTTCAGCAACATCTCCAGAGTACAGTGATACCATCGATGGGTTTGTTTGAGGGCTAAAAAGCCGCATTTGGGACATGTGCATTTTTCTAATAAGAAAATTGACATGTGGTCATCATTCCCCCTTAGTTAGTTGAGACATTGCTGAACACGGCCAATTCAATTTACCACATTAAATCATAAATATTTTTAAAAGTAGAGATCCCATGGGCATTTTGAATTCCACTATTTTAATTCTTTCCAAGTGAGAATTGTTTGAAGATATAGCGCTAATTTTAAGACTTGCCCATAAAAATAAACCTTTTATATAAAAATATTTTTCAAAATGTATTTTACTAATCACATTGTGATTAGAAAGCTGGGCACCATTGACTTGCATGGTTGAATGCAGTACCTCTATTCAACCTGCAGGGAGTCAGGAGGGTCTGGAGAGGGTGGGTTTTCGGTGTCACTGAATGCCTCACTATCGAGGCCTTTCAGCGACACCCTTGAAGGTTAGTAGGCGATTGTTGATTGCCTCCTATGCTCTTCTAAAACAGTATAACAATGTATAGCGGACGTTGACGTTCAACTCTGATGCCGATTTCGGTGTTGCTGAATGCCTCGACATTGAGCCATTACAGCAAAACCATTTGGGTGAAGAATGTCATGACTGTCATTAACTGCCACGTTTTTGCATGACGTGCCTGGCTCATCAATTGTCAAGGGGTTAAAGATGCTTGACATGAAATGGTTGAATCATTTTGAGACTGGAAAAGTCATTATAAGTTGCATTTTTAGTTGAATTCAGGGAAACTATTGAACTATTTCAATTACTTTTGTTTGATTTGTTCATTGCAAACAGCAATTGCCTGTTTTTGACAATAAACCTTTTTTTCAGTGGGGGTTGAATCATTTTGATTACAATGGTACAAAAGAAAGCCATATTTGTCCTTGGGGGGGAACATATAAACTGCAAACACAGAAAAGAGAAATCATGGCAAACATGTTCTTGTTAGCATGGGAAATATCCTAGTCATAAAGATGTTAACCGTTATACAGTCCAGTCAGAGAACAGGCAAAATCATTAGAGTTGCAGCTGGGGAGCTCCTTGTTGTGTAGTGTTATGATGAGGTTTCCTACCTTCAATTAGGTTCATTGACATGGTTAACTACTTCAGTACCTGAATGTCTTAAAAAGGCATTCAATAAAGCTGTCCTGACTTTCTTGCAGTGACAGAGACATCTCCCTTTGTCCTGTTTGACAGCATCTCTTTAGCGTCTCTTTAGTCAGCCTTGACTCCCCTCTGTCAGCAAAAGCCAGCATCTCTGGCTTCCCGCAGACCAATCATTTGTAAAAGATGCTGCAGTATAAAAAAAAAGTATGTATGTTTGATGTTTCTGTAGTCTGTATGGTCATTGTTCAATAGTAGCACCTAAAGTGTAGGAGAAATTCTAAGAAATGTGCACATTTTTTTATTTATTTATTTTTTACACATACTAATTATTACTAATTAATTAATTACTAATTTTTGCATGTTTGTTCTGAAAAAAAGTATGTGCCATTTGTATGGGTACACCAAACATAGAAAAGGGAAATCTTAATTAAACCCACATGGTAAAAATGGCAAAAAAAGCTTTGGTATGTTAGGTACCAACAACCCCTGATGTTGAAGGGGTTAAATAAACCAGTCTGTTTACAAAAAGTCCATAGGGGTATTCTACCACTTTAATCACAAGCATGACGGTTTGTAATTTATGCATTTATGCTATCACCAGGCACTATATCTCCTGTTTTGGTTTCCTGCTATGGATGAATGCCAAATGGCTAATTATTTTATCCTTTTGGAGGCCATCTTCTAAATTCAGTGCCTTTTCTGCTTTTTATTTTCCTAGGTTCCGCAGAGAATTTACTCAGGGATTAAAGCCAGACTGGATTATTACATGGATTGAACATTCAAAAATATTGGAATAGGATGCCTTAAATGAGCTGCTGCCAGATGGCCATATTTCCACCTGCAATCATATTTCCTTTGACTACTTGTGAAAGTACTTTGATTCCTCCGGGCTTTATGGAGTTTGTAAAAGTTGTTTTTATAGTTGTCTCTTACACTGACATGTAAAAATGAATATATACCAATAAACAATATATATTCTTTGGGTTTAAATCATAACATATTCATCTGCATACAGTAAGTATCAGAATATAGTAGAAGTTCAGTTTGGAATATTATACATTTTCACTAATGCAGATATTTGGCAGGTAATGTTGATAGAGTGTCTTTATTATCATCACTGAAGCCCACTGATTATAAACTCTCTAGCCAGTGTATAATTTTCTTTTGACAGGCTGAAGCTTACAGACCATCATTGGGGCTATATGTCCAGAAGTGGTTTTGTTTGGGATGTAAATATACAAGTCCATTTTATTTAAACAAATATACTTAGGTTTAGATAAACTTACATACAGTACTAGAAGTTGTTCATTTTCTGCTCAATATATGCATGTTCCTATCACTGACCGCCTAAGCAGCCAATCAGTGGTAGGAAAGTGCTCCCATTGAAATCAATTGAATTAGAACTGGGGTCCAAACAGACCCCCTGCAAGTACTGTTCAGCAGAGCCCCCCTGGAGTTGAATAGAAATGCAGTCGACCAAACAAATCTAAATCAATATTTGGTGCGACTACCCTTTGCCTTCAAAACTGCATCAGTCCTTCTAGGTAGACTTGTGCATAGGTTTTCAAGGAATTCAGCAGGTAGGTTGTTCCAAATATCTTATAGAACTAGCCACAGTTCCTAAATGGATTTAGGCAGCCTTGGTTGCTTCTGTCTCTTCATGTAATCCCAAACAGACTTGATGATGTTGATATCAGGGCTGTAAGGGGGCCATACCATCACTTTTTGATACATTCCAGCACTCATTGTTCTTCTTCACGCTTAAGATTTTTACTGGCTTTAGTGTCCTTTGCTAGATAGAACAAACTGTCTAGGCAGGGTCCACTGCAAATGTCAAGTTAACGCTAATTCCCAGTGGGGAAATAAGCTTGCAGGCAATAATTTAAAGCCAAAATTCTATATATTTAGAAAGTTAGTACTGAGTAATCATTAGAGGGTGAGCAGTAAGAGTTCTGCAAATAGGCATTTCCTTACATCCTAAAGGTGTCATCGTTAGTCTCCCCCTAATATCACACAGAGCCGTACCAGTGTCCAAAATGGACCTCCTATGGGGAGAATAGGAGCAGCGACCAAATGGCATACTTGAGAGTGCTTACCATATAAGGCATAGGCATCCTCTACTCCTGTGAGTGTATAAATGTGTGTACATGAGCTGTGCCTGATAGGGGGACTCCCTACATGATGACAAATCAACCCCCCACCCCCCATGGTCCTGAGCTTGAAGGGAGAAAATAAAGCTGTGGGTCTCTCAGATGATCACTCCTCATGTTTAGAGGCTCCCAGTGCCTCTTGTCTAGTTGCCCCTCGTCTTAAGCTCTGTGGTGTTGGTGATCATTGTGGATGTTGAGCAGTGGGGAGATTCTCCAAAACCAAGAGCCAGCTTTCCACTGCAATTGTAGGTAGGCCCAATGTACACTATATCCACAAAGTATTGACACACCCCTTAATTATTGAATTCAGGTGTTTTAATAAGACTTATTGCTACAAGTATATAAAATCAAGCACCTAGCCATGCGTTCTGGATTTACAAACATTTGTTTAAAAAATGGGTAATTTTGAAGAGCTCAGTGAATTCAAGTGTGGTACTGCCATAGGGAGCCACCTTTGCTATAAGTAATTTTCATTCCTGGTAGATATTTCACAGTCAATTGTAAGTGATACTATTGGAAAGTGGAAGCGTTTAGGAACAGCAGCAGCTCAGTCGCAAAGCGAAAGACCAGCTAAAGTCATGCAGCGGGATGAGGTGCGTGGTGGGTGAAGGTCGTCGGTGCTCTGCTCTACTGATAGTACAATAGTTTTTGTGCTGATTATTAATGTCCATGGAAGTTTCCAAACTTTCACGGGTTTTAATAATCAGCACAAAAACTGTGCTATTTGGGCCTTATGCAGGGGCGTACCTAGAGTATTTGGCACCCGGGGCGGATCCTGTAAGTGGCACCCCCCCCCCAAATGTAAAGACATCTACAAAATTATGTTGGCAAGAATATTTATTGCACCAATTTGTAAACTGTATGTCAACTGTAAACAACAAGAAATCTGAAAAAATAAATTAATAACTTGTAAGTAAAATAAATACGTTTAAATAACATTTACTGAACATATAATAGTGCTTTCTTTAATAACCCCCCCAAAAAAAAACAACAAACACAACAAGTTTCTAAGAAGCCCTAACAAATGAGTGACAAACATTACAAATTAAGTACTGGCTAAGCAGCTAAAGACACTATAAACTAAAAAAAATTCTGATATTATAATCAGGAGTCACCATAACATTGTTCTCTTTTTATTTAAGCATTTGCATATATAGTGGTGTTGCCATGTCGACTCATGATTATATATACCATATGAACCAGACACTGACTGTGGTATAGCATGACACCTATCACTATATACTGAGCCAGGCAGTGACGGTGGTACAGCATAATGCCTATCACTCTATACTGAGACAGACATTGACGGTGGTGCAGCTTAAGTAATTTCATTATATATTGAGGCAAACATTACAGTGAAACAGCATAACTCCTATCACTATACACTGAGCCAGATACTACAGTGGAACAGCATAACACCTATCACTATAACTGAGCCAGATATTGATGGTGGTACAGCATAACCGCTATCTTTATATACTGAGCTAGACACTTATAGTAGTACAACATAACTATCATTATACACTGAGGCAGACATTGACAGTTGTGCAGCACAACTGCTATCATTATATACTGAGACATGCGCTGACAGTAGTACAACATAACTGTTTCCATTATATACCGAGGCACGCGCTGACGGTGGTACAACATAACTGTTAATATATACTGAGACCCACATTGCCGGTGATACAGGATAACACCTATCACTTTATACTGAGCACACATTGACGGTGGGGCAGCGTAATCCATATCACTATACATTGAGCCTGACATTTACAATAATGCAGCATAACCCATATCACTATATACAAAGCCATTGATGTGGTGTAGGCCTACCACTTCAGTGTCTGGCTTAGTATATAGTGGTAGGGGTTATGCTGCATTATTGTAAATGTCTAGATCGATGTATAGTGATAGGGATTATGTTGTACTGCCCTCAACTGCAGATCAGGGGAAGACTGTGAGAGTCAGTACAGCCTTCCCTTTTTCTGACTGCACCGTGACATTGGGAGGTCCTCTCCCCGTAATCATCCCCAAAGTCCATTTGTCCCCTACGTCACTAAACCACAACTCTCTTTTAATTACTCCCTGTAGTTCAGGTATAGATCAAATAAACAACACATGGAAACAGCACGTGCAACTGAATAAGACATAAATATCCTGTATTTACAGGTATACATAAATAATGTATGGAAACATAGCATTGCAGGTATAAATCAACAGAACACACAAACCCAGCATTGCAGGTATAGATCAACTGGAAATCACTCAGCACTGAAGGTATAGATCAAATAAACAACACATGGAAACAGCACCCCAGGTATTGATCAACTGAATAAGACATACAAATCCTGTATTTGCTGGTAAACATAAATAATGTATAGAAACATAGCATAGCAGATATAGACCAATACATTAACACACAAACCCAGCTTTTCAGGTATTGATCAATTGGAATTCACATAAAAACTCAGCATTAAAGTTATAGATAAAACACCCTAAATTACAGGCATAGATCACAGATTGCACACCCCAAAGCCAGCGTCCACATTGCCCACATAGAACCTGACCAGCACCCTGCGGTGGGGGTGCAAGGCCTCTGTCTCCCAGCTCTGCCACTGTACGGAACAGTATAGAGTGATGGGAGTTATGATGTACTTTAGAGCATAATTATAATGAAAAAGACATTGGAAATGGTACAGCATAACACCCATCACTCTCACACATTTACCAATCAACACTTACCAATCCACAGATTACACACATACCAATCCACAGATTCCACACATACCACACATACCAATCCACAGATTCCACACATACCAAACATACCAATCCACAGATTCCACACATACCAATCCACACATACCAATCCACAGATTCCACACATACCAATCCACTCTCACTGTCACTCAGTCTTAATGAATGATTTCCTACCTTCTTTTCTACTTCTTTTCTTCTTACAGCAGTCTTTTCTTTTTACAGCAGTCTTCCTCTTCGCTCCTCTTCTTCTGTCTTCTTCCGGGTCAGAGGGCACTGTGGGCGCGGCTTCAGTGCCGCCGGGGTTTGTTGTCAGATCCCGGCGGATCTTTTTTTCTATTTATTTTGGGTTTTTTTGTATTAAACTGTTAGACGAAAGGATCATGGGAATAAATGCAAATGAGCACACGGCCCCATATGGCTTATATATCTTTGGACAGAATGCTGCCCTCTGTTGGTTTTACATTAAGTAGCATATGTTTGAAATCCAAAGTTATTCTGCTACTCGACGTAAAACCAACAGAGGGCAGCATTCTGTCCAAAGATATATAAGCCATATGGGGCCGTGTGCTCATTTGCATTTCCCATGATCCTTTCGTCTAACAGTTTAATACAAAAAAACCCAAAATAAATAGAAAAAAAGAGTTTGTAAGTTCGACAAAATTAATGTCTGCGAGTGCGGACATTTAACTGTTGCAGTGGGGAGACCAGCGGATCATGGAAATATATTTTATTTAAATAATTAATAAATGAAAATGAACACATTGCCACATATGGCTAATATATCATCGGACAGAATGCTGCCCTCTGTTGGTTTTACGTTGAGTAGCAGAATAACTTTGGATTTCAAGCATATGCTACTTAATGTAAAACCAACAGAGGGCAGCATTGTGTCCGAAGTTATAGTAAGTTATTTATGCTAAGTTAAATGTCCGTACCGGCGACTTTGTTGGTCCCTGGCACTGACATTTAACTGACACAGTGGGGAGACCACTGGTGTCCCTGCTGTGTCAGTTAAATGTCCGTACCAGTGACTTTGTTGGTCACTGGCACGGACTTTTAAGTTAACTGGTGCAGCAGGGTCCCAGGTTGCTTTTTTTTTTCTGCCTAGCAACTAGTGGTAAGGGGCCGTGCGAGTGAGCCTATTGGTCGCTTGCACAGCCCTTTACCCTACAGATTTCTGCTCCCGTTATCCAACGCAGCATTGCAGGGGTTAACGGGAGCGGAAATCAGGAATTAAAAAGGCTGTGCAAGTGAGCCTATTGGTCACCTGCAGGGTCTTCCTCTGGCATCAACCAATTGTTTGATGCCAGAGGAAGACCCTGCAGGTGACCAATAGGCTCACTCACACTGCCCTGTAACCCCTGACGACGAACCTTCTGATTTCCACTTCAGTCAACTCCCGCGATGCTGTGAAGATAAGGTAAGTTAGATGGGGGAGGGACCGGGGAGATTAGTAGACGAAGGCGAAGATTCTTCGTGTGTGAGTCTTCGTCTTCGCCTACGTTTTACCTGCACTGTCTTCTCTTCTTCATGTCTTCGGAACGAACACGAAAACGCACTCTTCGTGTTCGTTTTCATGTTCGCCCGAAGACGAATGCACAAGTCTAATATATATATATATATATATATATATATATATATATATATATATATATATATATATATATATAGTCTGTGTATTTAGAATGCAATGTCATAAAAGTCCCTTTTGGTGTAATGGCCAGGTGTCCCAATACGTTTGTCCATATAGTGTATGTATAAAACACAGGATATCTGATGGTGTTCTATTCATTGCACTCGAGTTGCCCAAGCAGAAAGACTAAATGGGAAACCCCTGCCGGTGACCAATAGAGTCGCACTTACGCACCTTTAAATCCTGGCACCAAAGCCGGGATTTCTGCTTAGTGATTCCCCACCCTGATGCAGCCAAGGTGCACCTTGGTGAAATGGTTAGTGGATTTATTTTTCTCACACTATTAGTTTTTTTCAAGTTAGAGTGCGAGGGATCTCTCTTTCTCAGACCATTAGCTTTTTCTCCCTTGTGGATTCCCGTATTAACCCCTGCTATACTACACAAGACTTTAGAGGTAGTAACTTGTATGGGAGGAAGGGAACAGGGAGATATTTAAGGATTTTCTCTTTACTAATAGGCTAGCCTAAAATTTATATGAAAATATGTCTTTGTGTATGTTTATCAGTCGCCATATTCATTTGTACTTATCTGGTTTGACGAACGGAAACGTTACATTTGTACAATACAATTGCTTATTGTATTCTGTAATACATCTAACATATGTGGTGACTTTCATTTTTTTTTTTTTATCAACCAGGAAAGCATCCCTTTTGCCAGACCTTGCTCTCTGAAAACCCTGTTTAATACATCTTAGAGGATATTTTGTTCCCTAACTCGCCCCTAAATCTTCAAGATCTGTTTCAGTGGAACAATTTCTACACATAAGAACTCTCGCTGGTTACGCCCTAATCAGACTTTTTTGGTGGTGGCTAGTGGCCAGAAGCAAATTATCAGTAGAGGTCTCCTTTCTGAACACATCAGGGACAGGATAAACTGGCTTTTAGGAACTATAAACAGATGAGGAAGATGGGAGCCAATATAAAGCTAAGCTTAGGGAGACATAGCGCATTATTAGATACATCAAAACACACACTGAGGAGAAAATTGCCAGGTAAACAAAAAAGGGTGATAAAACCTTTAGATATATAAATGAGAGAAGAAAACATAAACCAAGAAAAATTAAACTAAACCCAATTAAAGGGTTTCTGAAATACGTTCTGTTTTTAAAGAGGAAGATGAAGTTGATGGACTATTGTTAGCAAAGAGACATAGGATGGCATGTAACAGAGGTTTTTTTTTTTTTTAATTGAAACATTTTTTATTGGTTTTCAAAAAGAATAACATTTCCATATATCACAGGAACTACAAATATCCAATGACTTATATAACATGTACAAAAAAGTAAGGCCGCACCTTGAATATGCTGTGCAATTTTGGGCACCTATTCTAAAGAAGGATATCATAGCACTACAAAGGGTGCAAAATTAATGAATGGAATGGAGCACTTTAGTTATGAAGAAAGATTAACAAATTTAAATCTGTTTAGAAAAACGGTGCCTCAGAGGGGATATGATAGCATTATATAAATATATTCGGGGCCAATACAAACCATTGTGTGGAAATCTATTCATAAACAGGACTATGCGTAGGACACGTGGTCACGCGTTTAGACTGGAAGAAAGGAGATTTAGTCTAAGGCAGAAGAAAGGGTTTTTTACAGTAAGGACAATAAGGATATCGAATTCTCTGCTTGCAGAGGTAGTTTTATCAGAGTCTGTACAGATGTTTAAACAGCAACTGGATGGATACTTGGAAAAACATAATAATCGGGGATATAATCTTTAATTATGGGGAAACAGCTTATTGATCCAAGGAGAGATCTGACTGCCATTGGGGTCAAGAAGGAATTTTTTTTTACCCTGGTTAGTGCAAAATTGGAAAGTGCGAAACTGGGGTTTTTGCCTTTTGGATCAACAAACAAATGAACAGATATAGGAAATGCTGAACTTGATGGACGCATGTCTTTTTTCAGCCTATATAACTATGTAACTATGTAAAAATTAGCTTGAAACGATGCTGTAAAATACTTTCGATCTAGTCTGGGCGACAGGTCGTTCTCTGTTAAATTTTGAAAACAATTACTTGTAGCATGTCACTCAAACCAGGTAACAAGAGTAAACATTAAATAAATTGGTAGTTGATGCCTTAACACAGCGAACTAGTGTCCCCTCAGGAACTTCACAAATATTATTTTTCTGTCTTTTTTCTTCCCCCCAATGTTTTTAATGTCTGTGAAAGCATCCACTGAGAAATGAACAATATGATATTATATACCATACGTAAAAAAAAAACAACTTTTTGGAGGCACGAACAATGCTGTCATATCTAGCAAACAACGGTAACATTCATATCGATGGATAAAGAAGGATATACCGTATTGGCTTGATTATAGGCCGCACCCTAAAAGTTAGGTGCTTTTTTAAAGAAAAATATAGATTCTTACATAAAAAAACAACTTAGTGGAATAGATATGCTGCCACTCTGCCCACCCAATATATGCTGCCACTCTGCCCCCCCGAGATATGCTGCCGCTCTGCCCTCCCCCGAGATATGCTGCCACTCTGTCCCACCTGAGGTATGCTGCCACTCTGCCCTCCCCCGAGATGTGCCCCCCCCTCAGACTTACCAATGCAGACTCCCGGGTGTCTTGCGGGGCCAGCGGGGGACATCTGCGCAATACGCGTAGACGACTTTCGGTGCCGGCACTTCCGTGCAGTGGGAAGTGCCGGCAAGGGAGATTGTTAAAGCGCATCGTGCAGACATGCCGGCAGCGTAGGTTGTTTGCGGGCATCGCCACAGCCGGTGAACTTCTGTGCAATGCGCTTAGACAATCTCCCATGCCGGCACTCCCCCCGTGGAAAGTGCTGGCAGGGGAAGCTGTCTCAGCGTATCGGAGTGTAGGATCCAGGTCCCCTGCAGCGCTGCGGGGGATCTGTATCCTAACCCTGCTGCCTGCCTGGCAACCGGAACTGCATGTCCCGGGTGTCGGGCGATACAAATTGCGCATTCCTACGCTAAACCCTGATTATAGACCGCACCCCCACTTGAAAGACTTAAAGTGGGGGGAAAAGTGCGGCCTATATTTGGGCAAATACGGTATTTTGTGGTAACAATATATCGTATATGTAAACAGTGGTATGTAGAGCTTGTATAGGACAATCCATGAGGCAAGAAAAAAAAAACAATAATATGGAATGTAGAGATGATATTTGAGAACCAAACATTATCAGCAGGGCTGGTTGGGGAGATCACGACCTCCCTCTAACTAGCCCAACATTAGGGAGCTCGAGGTCTGGCACTTCAAACCTCGGCTTCCGTGCTCCCTAATCACTACACGCCGGCTATTGATTCCGAGCGCGGGGATGACGTCCTGTCCCGGCGCTCGGCATCAATTGCCGGCGCGTAGTGATGACGGAACAGTAAAGCAAAGGTCTGAAATGACAGACCTCACGCTCCCACAACTGGATAGAAGAAAGAAGATGAGAAAGGTAAGAGATGGGGAGAAAGGGGTGTGAGTGCAGTGTATGTGTATATATGTTAGTGTGAGATGGTCAGTGTATGTGTATGGTCAGGTGTGTGTAGGAGCAGTGTAGGTATTTGTGTGTTTGTAAGCTGGTGTGTATATATATATATATATATATATATATATATATATATATATATATGTGTGTGTGTGTGTGTGTGTGTGTGTGTGTGTGTGTGTGTGTGTGTGTGTGTAAAGGCAGGGGTGTGTGAGGGCAGTGTATAAATGTGTATGTATGTATGGACAGGCGTATGTTAGTATGTGTAGATATATATATAATGTGTGTGTGTGTGTGTAAGGGCAGTGTAAGTATGTATATGTCTGTATAACAACCAATCACTGGTAAGGTACGTCGCTTGCCGTGATTGGCTGGCTGTTGTATACTGGGTAGAGGGGTAGTCTTTTTTTTGTGGATTATACACTGTGTTCACATTTTGTGGTGGATCATATATACATCTTTTGGTGAAAATTATTCACATGGTTGTTATATAATTTTAATATTGTTTTTTTTTGCGCAACACTTTATATATTTTCTATTCTGTTTCTTTGGTATAGGGAGTTATACCTTTAGTGTTTGCAGCATTTTTTCTGGAGCACTTTTCATGATATAATTTTTTGTTTGCACTAGCCAAAATATATTTTAGCGCCTGACCACTATCCAGACAATCACCGTGTTCAATAAGGAATTAGGGCAAAAAAGTATTAGTAGGTTTGCCAGGTTTTGGTATAGTTATTATCAAGGCTTCAAGCATTTCCCGCGGGCATTTGCCATCGCGAAAAAAAACAATTCAAGAGATCTGTCAGATGCGGAAGCAGGACATCAGCAAAGGTAGCATAGTATGAATTGGGGAATAGTAGGGACAGGGAAACTGGGGTCAGAGAAAAATTGATGGAGTTCAGTACGCAGTGTGTGTATTAGGTCAGACTTCAGAAGTAGTTACATAGTTACATAGTTATATAGGCTGAAAAAAGACATGCGTCCATCAAGTTCAGCCTTTCCTATATCTGTAAATTATGCTGCTGTTGATCCAAAAGAAGGCAAAAAAAACCCCAGTTTCGCTCTTTCCAATTTTGCACTAACCATGGAAAAAAAATCCTTCTTGACCCCAAAATGGCAGTCAGATTTCTCCTTGGATCAATAAGCTGTTTCCCCATAATTAAAGATTATATCCCTGAATATTATGTTTTTCCAAGTATCCATCCAGTTGCTGTTTAAACGTCTGTACAGACTCCGATAAAACTACCTCTGCAGACAGAGAATTCCACATCCTATTGTCCTTACTGTAAAAAAACCCTTTCCTCTGCCTTAGACTAAATCTCCTTTCTTCCAGTCTAAACGCATGACCACGTGTCCTATGCATAGTCCTGTTTATGAACAGATTTCCATACAATGGTTTGTATTGGCCCCGAATATATTTATATAATGCTATCATATCCCCTCTGAGGCCCTGTTTTTCTAAACTAAACAGATTTAAATTTGTTAACCTTTCTTCATAACTATGGTGCTCCATCCCTTTTATTAATTTTGTAGCCCGTCTCTGCACCCTTTCTAGCGCTATGATATCTTTCTTTCGAATAGGTGCCCGAAATTGCACAGCATATTCAAGGTGCGGCCTTACCATTGATTTATACAGAGGCAAAATTATATTTTTATCCCGCGACTTTTTATACACAACAATACCTTACTGGCCTTAGCAACCGCAGACTGACATTGCACATTGTTGCCTAGTTTGTTGTCTATAACAATTCCCAAATCCTTCTCATTTGTCGTTACCCCTAATTCACTACCGTTTAGGGCAGTGATGGCGAACCTATGACACGCGTGTCAGTGCTGACACGCGTAGCCATTTGGGGTGACACGCACAGGATTTCATCCTCGGCTCCTGCACGGCCGCCGAGGATGAAAGAATCTGTGCTGGAGGAACGGGGGGGGCGGGACGTGCAGTAGCGTACCTAGCGGGGGGCGGGGGTTTCGGTCCACACCGGGTGCCGCTCATCAGGGGGGTGCCAACTTGCCGGCACCCGGCACCCCTCCAGAGACGGACAGTAATGTCCGCCGCTGGAGGAGCAGGCTCGCAAGGGAGCGGTATCGGAGGTCTTTAACAGACCACCGGCTCCCTTGAGTGATTTTAAGCCGGTTCAAGGATCTGTCTTGAACCCGGCTTAAAATCACTCAAGGGAGCCGGAGGTCTGTTAAAGACCTCCGATACCGCTCCCTTGCGATCCGCGCAGCAACGGCTGTTGTGCGCTGGGGTTTGTTGTCAGATCCCAGCGCACAACACTGAAGCCGCGCCCACCGCTGTCCGCGCCCTCTGAACCCCGTGCCCTCGGAAGAAGACAGAAGAACTGAAGAAGAAGAGGAGCGAAGAGCAGGAAAAGGAGCTGTAAGGAGAAAAGAGGAAAGGTAGGAAAGCATACAGTGAGAGTGGATTGGTGTATGTGTCTGGATTGGTGTATGTGTGTGGATTGGTGTATGTGTGTGGATTTGTTATGTGTGTGGATTGGCATGTGTGTGGATTGGCATGTGTGTGGATTGGTGTATGTGTGTGGATTGGTGTGTGGATTGGTGTGTGTGTGTGTGGATTGGTGTGTGTGTGTGGATTGGTGTGTGTGTGTGGATTGGTGTATGTGTGTGGATTGGTGTATGTGTGTGGGGATTGGTGTATGTGTGTGGATTGGTGTATGTGTGTGGATTGGTGTATGTGTGTGGATTGGTGTATGTGTGTGGATTGGTGTATGTGTGTGGATTGGTGTATGTGTGTGGATTGGTATATGTGTGGATTGGTGTATGTGTGTGGATTGGTGTATGTGTGTGGATTGGTATGTGTGTGGATTGGTATGTGTGTGGATCGGTGTATGTGTGTGGATCGGTGTATGTGTGTGGATTGGTATATGTGTGGATTGGTATGTGTGTGTGGATTGGTATGTGTGTGTGGATTGGTATATGTGTGGATTGGTGTATGTGTGTGGATTGGTGTATGTGTGTGGATTGGTATGTGTGTGGATTGGTATGTGTGTGGATCGGTGTATGTGTGTGGATCGGTGTATGTGTGTGGATTGGTATATGTGTGGATTGGTATGTGTGTGTGGATTGGTATGTGTGTGTGGATTGGTGTATGTGTGTGGATTGGTGTATGTGTGTGGATTGGTGTATGTGTGTGGATTGGTGTATGTGTGTGGATTGGTATATGTGTGGATTGGTATATGTGTGGATTGGTATATGTGTGGATTGGTATATGTGTGGATTGGTATATGTGTGTGGATTGGTATGTGTGTGGATTGGTGTATGTGTGTGGATTGGTATATGTGTGGATTGGTATATGTGTGTGGATTGGTGTATGTGTGTGGATTGGTATATGTGTGGATTGGTATGTGTGTGTGGATTGGTATGTGTGTGTGGATTGGTATGTGTGTGTGGATTGGTATGTGTGTGTGGATTGGTATATCAAGGGCAACATACGAAATCAACTGATGAACAAAGAAGTTACTAAGTTACTAAGGTATGTTAAATAATTTGTTTTTGGTTTATTAAATACAATTATATATTGCAATTATACATTTTTGTAGTTTAAACTATAAATTGCGCAAAATTATGTTTTTTTTGTCGAAGTGACACACCACGCGAGTTATGCTCGATTTTTTGCCGATTTTTGACACACCACGCCAAAAAGGTTGCCCATCACTGGTTTAGGGTGTAGGTTGCTTGTGCGTTCCGTACCCCGAAGTGCATAACTTTACATTTATCTACATTGAATTTCATCTGCCATTTGTGTGCCCATTCCCCCAGTCTATCTAGATCCCTCTGCAGCACTGTAATATCCCGCTCACCCTGTATTACTTTACCTAGTTTAGTGTCATCTGCAAACACAGAAACATGACTTTCAACGCCTACTGCCAGGTCATTTATAAATATGTTGAATAAAATTGGTCCCAGAACAGAACCCTGAGGGACACCACTTACCACTTTTGACCAGCTTGAATATTTACCATTTATAACAACTCTCTGTTCTCTATCTCTAAGCCAATGTTCTACCCACAAGAATTTGCATCTAGACCAAATTCCTTCAGTTTGAATACTAACCTATTGTGTGGAACCGTGTCAAACGCCTTGGCAAAATCCAAGTAGATTACATCCACTGCCACACCCTGATCCACACTTCTACTTACTTCTTCGTAGAATGCAATTAACCCCTTCAGGACCGGGATTTTGATACTAACGTGTCGCTAAAGGACCGGAGCCGTTTTTGTGTTTTTGCCATGTCTTTCTTCAACTGTAATTTCTCTCTTATCAATTGGTGCACCCACACAAATCATATATTGTTTTTTTCAGCACAAGTAGGGCTTTCATTTGAAACCATATTAAGCTGGGTAGTACATTGTTTTGTTTGAAATAAACTGGAAAAAATGAGAAAAACGCATTTTTTTACAGTTTTGTATACATACAAATTGTACACACATTGAACCAATGGGAAAAAATTATCCCAAATATATTCATTAAGTTGTCCTGATTTGGAAACCACCCAACATGGCCAGGATTTTTATCTATTTTGACCAGTATAGGGCAAATATTGCAAGGCATGCATCACGTTTTTGAAATGTAATTTTTTTCAAATTTGGCATGGTAGTCTAATAACTGTAATAGTTGTCACAGATACTGATTATCCCCCCAAAATTATGTTTATGAACAGTAGATAAGTCAAGGTGTACAACTAGGGTCATTTTGACACTTTTCAAACAGGGATTTTATCGCCAATTGCTGCCAAATTTTGAGGTATTTTTATATTTTTTTGTTTTTTTTGCATATGTTGCAATGTTGCTTTAGATTTTATATTATATTTTGTATAGAATATGTGCAACTGCAGAAAAAAACACCAAATTGTGTTCACCAACATCCCCCGGTTCCAACAAGGCCTCACATGCATGGTTCATGCATTTTTTGAGGAAGCTATGAGGGCAAAACTGGAACATGTGCATTTACATTTTTTAAATATTTTTTTTTTATCAGATTACTTGTAAGTGACAGGTTTAGGCCGATCAATAATCAGCGACTTAAAATGTCACCGACAAGTGATCAGGTAATAATTATGATTTTTTTATTTATTAATAATTTATGTTTTTTCATAATTACCCTAGATGACCCCTCTCCCTTTGTAGAGCAGGGTCATCCGTGGGCTGCCATAATGATCCGATCACTCCTATTGGCCAGGAGCGATCTGATCAGCCCAGCCCAGCATTTGACCTGGAAGCACCCTGGATTTTCAGGTCAGTGCTGTTATTTTTTATTATTATTATTATTTTATGACATTTTTTTTATTTATTTATTTTTTTAATATTTTTTTAATTTTTTTTATTACTATTATTTTTTACATTTTTTTTTTACTCTTTCAATGCTGATGCTCCATTGAAGCACAGCATTGACTGATATTTAGTCCCCACAAGCTTGTGGGGAATAATATTAACCCCTGCAATGCTGCGATGGGGGGTCATACACAATCGCAGCATTGAAGGGGTTAATTGAGGAAGAGGGGGGGTAGGGGTTAACTGAGCAAGGGAGGGGGTGGGGGGGCTGGTCTCCACACTCATGTGGAGACCAAAGAACCCTGTCTCCCTGTCCCTGAAGCTGCCTCTGGCAGCTGGGACACAATCTCCAAAAGACTGGAGATTGTAGGGGAGGAGTCTCTCTGATCAGTCCTACAGGACTGATCAGAGGACTTCTGGGGGGTCGTTTTTGCTGTTGCTGGTCTGCCTGGGCTTCCAGGCAGACCACCAGCAGCAGAGCCCCCTGCAAAACGGGAATTAACCCCTTCAATGCCGCGATCGCGGCATTGAAGGGGTTAACGCTGCACTGACGCTCTCATGGAGCGATCAGGCAGCAGGGGGGTGTTGGATCAGGTCCCCACACTTGTGTGGGGACCCATTCAACACCCCCCCCTTCCCTGAAGCTGCCTGTGGCAGCTGAAACCGCGATTGCAGATTTCTCTCAGAAGCTGATGAGGATGTAGAGGTGGAGTCCAGACCTCTGTCAATATCAGTGTTAAAGTCGCCACAAATAATAAGTCTACCCCTCCGCACCCTCGTACATCTCTCCAAGCTTTGTCTAATAAACGGCAATTTTGCAGTGTTAGGGGCATATAGATTAGCTGTCGTAATAATGTCTAAAGAGCCAGATAGAATGAGCAGTCTACCATGTGGGTCTGCATATTTGTAGATCAATTGAAAAGAGCAATCTTTACTAAATAGTATGGAGACCCCTTTCTTTTTAGTATCTGACATCACTGAGTAATGGGTAGGAAAAGCAGGGGAATATAAGTGCGTTTCCTGGAAACAAGCCACCGTAGCTCTTGATTTAACGGCCTCCCGCAATGCCAATTTTCTTTTATAAGGGGAGTTTAATGCCTTAACGTTCATTGACAAAATATTAAGAGACATGGCGTAAGGGTTAGCCAATGCATTCGCTAATATCTAAATAAAAACCGAGCAAATATATGAATAGATTAAAGAAGGGTCCTACCCCGTGAGAATCTGCGAAGTCACCGGAATCTGTTGTCCTGTTCGCCCACCTTCTAGAAGGTCAGAGACATGGCAGCCGGAACAAATAAGTAGTAAATTGACCTTCTGACATTAGATGCTTCCTACTTGAGAAGCCCCTCACCAACCCCCCCTGTGCCACTCCACACACCCCAGCAGGAGTCAGGAGAGAGAGGACAAGCCAAGACCCATCAAGGGGGCAACACATGGCTAGAGTTGAGATAATAGCACCGGTGATGAAGGGATACAAACATAAATAATAACAATAGCACTTCAAAACAAACCAAGTTGAACATAATAACCCAAGGTATAGAAACCTATGTATTGGTGGAACCATACTCAAGAGAGCAGGAGAACCAAAAAAAAGCCCCACTAGGTGGGGGGGGGGCGTCCAGAGAGGCCGAACAAAATCACATCGGAGCAGAAACATTTGACCAGACATTCGTATGGGATGGTATTGTATAAAGGCCTTGCTAATGAAGCAGTCATATATCATCTGGCAAGTCTACCAACATCCAGGAAGAAAGAAAGAGAAAAACAAACAAACCCTTCTCTCTCTTGCCGTCTTCACAACTCCTTAAGAGCTCCTCTTCAACTTCCACTGTACCATGATAAAGCCGTAGGATGTATACATAGGCCTATTCTGTGGGGAGAGAACCGGGCTGTCTGGAACATGTACTTGTGTACCATGACATAAAGTAGGAAAGAATTAGGCAGATTAAGAAGTAAAATGTCAGCAGTAGTCTGGTAAAACCACCAGCATAAAAAAAAAATTCCCTTCTTTCTCTTTCTTACTTTATTTCTTGGACCATTCTTTTTGTAGGCGAGTAGCGGAGGGCTGCACTGAGGCCATTGTAAGGGCTGGGAGATTCCAATCTGATAGTACATTTTTACCTTCCTCTAAAGTGGTGATCACCTTGAGGTAGAGCCCTGCGCGGGACGGCTTTTTTAATCCCGCTCCCGCAGATTTTTTGCCCGCTCCTGCCACGTTTGTGGCCAATCACGCCCACCTCCTTACCTGAACTGCAGAGTTCCCGCCCAGTGCTGCAAGGCTGCCTTCTCGCTGCTCCCTCACAGTGTCTCTTCTCTTGCTCCGCCCAGGAACAAGGCGGAGTCACGGGAAGTGACGTCACATCACATGACTCCGTTTTGTTCCTGGGCGGAGCAAGAGAGGAGACACTGTAAGGACTGCGCAGGATTACTGGGACCCACAGGTACGGTGCCTGGCCGCCCGCTCCCACCCGCAGCACCAGCAAGACCGCCAGACCCGCCTCCCAATGCAGTCCTCTACCTTGAGGGTTCCACTCCGCTGAACCAACAATTTGGTGGGAAAGCTCCATCTATAGTTGATATTATTTTGCCTTAAGATATTTTGCCTTAAAAGGTAGTGACTGGCTGAAACATCCTTCTCTGATTAAGTGTAAAAGGGGAAAGATCAGCAAAAATAGATAAGCCCTTAAAAGCTTCAGGGACATCTTTGTTGGTGCGAGCTGCTTGAATGATTTTTTCTTTAGCTTGAAAAAAGTGGACCCATGTAATAACATCTGTCGACGTCGATGGAGGAAGGTGTGCAGGTTTGGGAAAGCGGTGGGCACGGTCTAAAGTAACATCCATGTCTGACAATTCTGGGCCTTGAAGTATCCAGTCAGGGAGCTGTTGTAGAGTCACAGATTCTGCTATGCCTCTGACTCATACGTTGTTACGTCTGCTGCGGTCTTCCATGCTAGCTAATTTAGTTTTGAGGGTCTCATGATCTTCCTCAAGCATATTAAACCGGTCTACCAAGTCATTGTGGGCACTACTGAACTCCTCTATTTTCTAAATGAGAGGTTCTCTCTCCCAAGACTTGGATGTCAGTTTTAATTTCTTTAGCCAATTCCCATAAGTCTCCTTATAAAAAATTATGTAGGTCATGTAGCATAGTTTTAATCTGAAGATTTACTTTAGGATCTTCCCCAGGAACATCTGATGTTGGTGATGTCTCCTTAGAACTAGGCCTCTCCCGCGTGTTATCTGCCATCTTGCGTCGCTGGGGTGAAGAAACTCCCCTGCCTCTCCTGCTACTCCTGCTTCTTAGTAGCTCTGAAAGTAGCTCCTGAAGTTAATATGCGGCCATCACCAAGCTCCACCAAACCACCCTAAAAGAGGTTATTTATAGAGTAAGTAGTTCTATTTGATCGCTCCAAAGTAAAAATGGAAAAATTCATGGGACATGATGGGATGCACCCAAAGTTATTAAAAGACCTTTGAAGTGTCTTAGCAAAACCATTGTCAGACCAGTAACTATTGGCAAAAGTAGTTCCAGAAGACTCCAGAAGTTGCAGGGAAGACTCGGCAAACTATAGACCAGTAAGTCTCACGTCAGAAGTTGGCAAACTAATCGAAACCATGCTAAAATGTTGTTAAATATGAGGAATAAATGGTTTGCATCTGAAACAGTATGGGTTTACTACAGGAAAATCCTGTCAAACTAAATTCATTTTTCGGACTGAGCATCTAACATAATAGACCAAGGAGGAGCTATTGACAAAGCCTACCTATCTATTTCAGTAAGGCATTCAATTCATGCCTAAAATAAATTGCAGTTGTTGATCTTGAATATCAAAATGATTCAATGGGTAAGGCAATGGTTGAGTGACAGGAGGCAGAATGTTATAGTTAATGGTAGATACACAGAAGAAGGACTTGATATTAGAGTGGTACCTCAGGGAACAGTATTGGGATTTGTACTCTTTAATATTTTTAAATGATATTACAGATGGTCTTAATCAGGGTAGACCTAAAATTAGAAGAATCGCAGATGTCATTGCATTACCTGAAGATCACCGTCTCCAGGATTGAGTTTATGGTAATCCCACAAATCTGCTCTGTCCACAATTTCTGACATCTGTATCACTGTTAACAACTACACTATCCAACAGACAGACCAAGCTGACTACCTTGGTGTCACACCTTGTGATATCCTATCTGGATTATTGCAACTCTGCTCCAATCCATCCTCAACACTGCAGCTAGATTAATCTCTTTGTCACCGCTCTTCATCTACCTCTCCTCTTTCCCATTCGCTCCACTGGTTTCTCATACCCTTCAGAGTTAAATTGAAACTCATGACCTACAGAGCCCTGTACCCCCTTTTATCTCTACCTTTCTATGCAAATATACCCCCAACCGCCCTCATTATTCCTCTCATTACCATCTTTACTCTTCCCACTCTTGCATCCAGGATTTCACCTGTGCTGCATGCCTTCTGTGGAATTCCCTTCCCCAGATTTTCTCCATCATATGCAACTTTCAAAAGCTCTCTGAAAACCCACCTCTTTCGGGAACCATACTTTTCCTTAAAAAACTCACAGAGAGCACCCTGTCTAAGCCACCTGAACAACCAAAAACCTTGACAGTTGATCATGATTTGACCAACTCATCCTCATCCAAGCAGTCCTCTCCTACTGTTTCACTCCCCCTCAACATACTATATTATAAGCTCACAAGAGTAGGGCCTTATTCTCATTTTGTTCCAGTTTGTTTCTGTTTGTGATTTTAAACATATCCTACAATATCTGATTGTAAAGCACTACCGAATCTGCTGGTGCTCCATCAGGCTCAGTATACAGTGGATAGAAAAAGTCTACACACCCCTGTTAAGATACCAGGTTCTTGTGATGTTAAAGAATGAGACGAAGATAAATCATGTCAGAACTTTTTGCAACTTTAATGGGACCTATAATGTGAACAATTCAATTGCAAAACAAACTGAACAAACTAAGGCCCCAGCTGAAGAAAAACATCCCTAAAGCATGATGCTGCCACCACCATGCTTCACTGTGGGTATGGTGTTCTTTGGGTGATGTGCACTTGTTTTTGCACCTTTTGGAATTATGGCCAAAAAGTTCAACATTGGTTTCATCAGACCATAACACATTTTCCCACGTGCTTTTGGGGGACTTGTTTTTGCAAACTTCAGCTGGGCTTGGATGTTTTTCTTTGTAAGAAAAGGCTTCGGTTTTGCCACCCTACCCCATAGCCCATTCATATGAAAAATACGGAAAATTGTTGTCACATGTAGCACACAGCCAGTACATGCCAGAAATTCCTGCAGTTCCTTTAATGTTGCAGTAGGCCTCTTGTAAGTCTTTTTTTTGGAGGAACATCCAGTTTTTGGTAATGTCTCTGTTGTGCCATATTTTCTCCACTTGATGATTACTGTCTAAGTTGAAGCTCAGTCAATTTGTCCTTTGCTGCTTTGGGGTGTCAGATAAAAGTAGGTCCTTTGTGGGAGACCTTCAGGAGAGCAGGGTAGAGAAGGGCAAAGCGCTTTCCAGCGTTATGAAAACTCTTGCAAAGTGGAGAAAATTACTTCCGCTTGGATGTTACTTGTACAGAATAGTCCTGAAACAGTAAGAGCCTCTGGTTGTCGTGTTTTAGTTCTCTTTTGGTTCTGTAGGCTGATAAAATTTTGGTTTTGTCATGGAAATTCAGAACTCGGAAGATCACTGACCGAGGTCTGTCGGCGTTATCCTTACTCTCCGGTTCTAGACGATGCGCTCTTTCAATCAACAGTAGTTTGGAACTATCATAGTCCAGTGCCAGAGCTTCCGGTAACATACTCTGCTGTGTTTGTAGTAATTGGTGGGATTTAACATGTTCCGGTAGATAAAGCATTTTCAAATTGTTACATCTGCTTCTATTCTCCAAATCATCAATCTTATCTAACAATAGCTGGGTTGTAGAGGTTTGACGTGACAACTTTTCCTGCAGTTTTGTAACTGTGTTGCTTTGTCTTTGTTCCAATGCTGTGGAATTGGCTCCATTGGCTCCGCCCCCAAAAGTCCCTTTTTTCATTTTAACATTTTGGACTATTAAATAAACATACTTTTTTTTTTTTTTTTTTAAACATGTATAGCTTGGAAAAAAGACATGACCGGGGATATGATAGACACATTTAAATACATAAAGGGAGTCAGCATAATAAAGGAGGAGAGTTTATTTAACCCCTTCAGGACTGGTGTTCTCATACTGCGTCTTCCCTTGAAGACCGCAGTTTTATTTTAATTCCGTGCTTGTGATTCGCTTCAAAGCGATCACGTGCACGGAATTGAGGGGGAGTGGCTGCTACGAATCGCTGGGGACACCCAGCGGTCAGTCGCAGCCGCCCCTCGCGATTCCAACGTCCATAGCGATGCTGGATTGCGCATCATCAGTGCCGTACCTAGTACGTCCCGGTCTGTGGGTGACTACCAACCAGGAAGTACCAGGTACATCACCGGTTAAAAGAAGAACAACTACCATAACTAGAGGACATAGTGTTAAACTAAAGCGGCAAAGGTTTAAAAGTAGGTTAACACAGTGAAGAAATTAAGCATGCATAGGAGAGGCATAAACTTATCTTAAAAATAAGATAACAGAATTAGGAAAGTATTCAGAAATTGGGCAGACAAAATATAAATATAGATATACTGGATGTAAGATACAATGTAGCCCATATTAAATGTAAAATGAAGACAATTGCATAAATGATAGAAGGTACTATAAAGATATATAAAAGAAAATATATAGGTATGCTATACCATATATGCAGTAGTAATGAAAAGTTTGCATAGAATAAGAATAAATAATATTTGCACCATTTGTAAAGAAAACATGGCGTCTTAAAGAAAGAATGGCACAATCATAAAACAAAACATAGCAACAAATAAAAAAATGAAATGACCCCTGTTCAAAAGTCTGCATACCCTTAGTTCTTAATAGGATGTATTGCCCCCTTTAGTATCAATGACTGCATGCAGTCTTTTATAATAGTTGTTTATGAGATCCCACATTCTTGCAGGTGGTATAGCTGCCCATTCATCATGGCAAAATGCCTCTAGGTCATGCAAAGTGTTTGGTCGTCTTGCATGAACCACACATTTCAGATCTCCCCAAAGTGGTTCTATGATATTAAGGTCAGGAGAATGCGATGGCCACTCCAGAACCTTCACCTATTTCTGCTGTAACCACTGGAGGGTCAACTTGGCCTTGTGCTTAGGATCATTGTCGTGCTGGAGCGTCCCATGTGCGGAAGAATGCAAATTGTCTGCGAGTATTTTCTGATAACATGCTGCATTCATCTTGCCATCAATTTTCACAATATTCCTTGTTAGTTTCATCAAGACTTCTTTGTTCTCAATATAGGGAGAAAGAGATAAAAGGGGAAAGAAATTCCCATCACATGATGGAAAACAAGATGGCGCTGACTCCATTTTGTTTTGCACGTAAATATGCTGATATAATATAATACCTGACCTTTAAAGGCCAGAGGCCTTCTGATGACAGTAGTCACAGGGGGGTGGTGGTTGTGCTTCACACGGATAGTAGTTATAAAAAAGAAAGAAAAGCACAATGGTGTAGTATGTCTTATCAAGCAGATGAAAAAAAGCCAAATTATGGTACTCACAATTTATGGGGGCTTAATGATTAGTCCCAAAATATGCGCTTGGGCGATATGATCCTCGCCTAGGGATATTCTTGAGTCGTAGTCTTACGGTTCTTTTGATGACTTTTTGGAACGTGGTATACATATGAAATTATGAAGAAAAGGCAGACATAGTGCTTTCCATATAAAAGGTACAATTAAAAGTAATTAAGAGTAAAAACAAGTCCAGGAGCAAGAATAACTTGTTTTAACCACTTAAGGACCAGGCTGATTTTTTCTTTTTGTACCCTGTGGGACTAAGGCTGTTTTAACACTTTTGCGGTGCTTGTGTTCAGCTGTAATTTTCTCCACACACATTTATTGTATCCACACATGTTATATATTGTTTTTTTCAGATGGGCTTTCTTCAGATACCATATGTTTTGATCATATCATCTTATTTACTATAAAAAAAAATAATAAAACATGTAGACAATTTAAAAAAAAAACCTTTTATGACTTTTCTTTGAAAAATCTTTTACTTACCTACAAAAGGAAGTAAAAAAACTAGCTAAATAGATTCTACTATTTGTCCTGAGTTTAGAAATACCCAATGTTTTTATGGGTTTTTTTTGCTGTTTTTTGTAAGTTATTGGGCAATTTATGATTTCCAAACCTTTTTTTCCAAATCTGTTCTCCTCTTTGGAACATCTCAATTAATCCCCATCAAACCATATATTTTTCAAAAATAGACACCCCCATCAAACCATATATTTTTCAAAAATAGACACCCCAGGGTATTTCAAATGCTGGTATTTTAACCCTTTCCATGCACTTATTATACAACCACACTTTGTCAAACTTTGTAATAGTAATTTTTTTTAATTTTTCTTTTCACACGAATTGTAATTTAGTTATAAATATAAAGGTTCTGGTATATGTCACTGTCAAACAACACCCCAATATGTGTTCAGCAACATCTCCTGAGTATGGTGATACCCCACATGTATAGGTTTGATTGTTTGGCTGGTAAAAGGCTACTTTTGGGACAAGCGTAATTCAGGTGGTCATTTGGTGATTTTGCCTCTATCTCCTCTTTGGAACATCTTTGAAGCCGGCTACTACAATTTACCCCATCAAACCATATATTTTTGAAAACTAGACACCACAAAAAATTTCAAATGCTGGTATTTTAACCCTTTTATGCATGAGATTCTACCACCTGCCTTTGCCAAAATTAAATTTTGTATATTTTTCCACACAAATTGTACTTCATGAATTAATTCATAGCTCCTGGTATGTGTCACTATCAAACAACACCCCAATGTGTGTTCAGCAACATCTCCCGAGTGTAGTGACATGCATGGGTTTGTCGTGTTGTTTCAGAGTTAAAATGCCACATTTGGGAAGTGCGCTTTTTTTCTCCATTTTGGTCAGTCTGTACCTATGCCCTATCTTTGAGCCCGGCCACTCCAATTTACCCCATCAAGCCATTTTTTTAATTAAATTAGACACCCCTAGGGTATTTGAAGTTCTTTTATTTTAACTCTTTCTATGTTGAGATTTTTTAGAAATTTTAGCACTTGCTCAAAATAATAAACTTTATTTTATTTGTTTATTTATTACACATTTCGCTGGTACTGGATGGTTCCTCTGGTGACATCCCTGCATAATTATTTTTAAATGTTAGCACATTTTTTTTTTTTTTAAAGCATTTTTTTTCCATAATTTTTTTTTATTATTTTTTGAATATTTTACTAATCACATTGACTTGCATGGTTGAATGCAGTATTGAATTCAACCTGCAAGTGGAGCCAGAGTTCTCTAGAGGGTCTGGAGACCATCTAGTGAACTTTTTCAACTTGATTGTTTTTTCTTACAGGGCGGCCACCATCTTGCGGATGGCGAAGATCACTTGCAGTGGCGGCTGTGACCACTCTCCGGAGCAGTCACAGCCCGTCCTGGGGTAAGTGTTTGGTGTCACTGAATGCCTCCTGATCGAGGCATTCCAGTGACACCATTGAAGTTTAGGAGGTGATCGTTGATCGCCTCCTAAACTCTTTTAAAACGGGCGTCCGCCGCCATACAATGTATGTCAGATGTTGACACCCCGGGGAGGGGCCAGACATGGCCCCTGATGCCAATCTGATGACATTGAGGCATTACAGCAACGCCGTTTAAGGGAAGAAAGTGATCGTTGATCACTTTATAAGCTTATTTAATTTAATGACGGTTCAGGACCGTCAAAGGTCGTTAAGTGACCGTTTTTGCGTGACGGTCCTGAACTGGCAAAGGTCGTTAAGGGGTTAAAAAAAACCTATTTATTCAAGCTGGTAATAAAAACCCAGTAACAGCAGGCTTCCTCAGGGTGTGAAACAGAGCTCTTGGATTCATTTTCCTTTCATACATTATTTAAAATATGTAAAATGGTGCCAAAATGATGTCATAATTTAGGGGGCATTGCCTAAAACAGTTAAACAATAGAAATGTACATATTTACAGAAATTAGCAAAATAATGATAAAATTGACAAATAATTACATTTGATAGACATTGCAAGCAATATGGAGCTAGCCTCTCTAAGTAAAATGCTGTTTTGGCAGCTTGTATAGATTTTAGATATTTATTCAAATCGTCTTTAGTATGTACTAAAATCATAAAACAGGGACATATTAGGATTATTAGTGGTTAGAATAGGTTAAAATAATATACTTTATTAAAAAAATAGAATTTAAAACGAAAATAATTGAAATTGTAGAAACCGCCGTTTTGATATAAACAAAACAAGGGTTTCTGGGAAATGTAGTTCCCATGCGTCTATTTGCCGATATCGGCATTACTATACAAATGGTTGCTATAAAAACTTTGAAAATAAAGGAAGCACTATATAATATAGTGAATGGGGGTGGTAGGATATTGGGGGATTGAAGGGGAATAAATAAAAACCTAAAAAGATCGCTAAAATTGTGTAATATTACGCCTGGCGTTAAAAATAGCGATTAATAAATCTGATAAATAAAGCTTTTAGAACATCAATAAAAAAGGGAAATAACAGTAAATACATGGTTTGAGGCTAAATGTTTTAAAATTACATCATGTATAGAACAATAAAGAAAAAAAAACAATATAAATAAATAGATATTATTAAAGGAAGAGGTGCAAATCAAAATCAGCATTAAGACCATTGGGAATAAGAGTTTTTAAATTAAAAATCCAATACATTTCTGTTTTTAGCAGATATTTTCTTGATGCCTGTAAATTTTAGTAGATTCGGGTTTTTATTATGTTTAGGTATACTATGTGTGAGAATTCCATTTTTTATATTGCGGCAATGCTCTATTATTGTAATTTTTAGGCATCTTGTTGTCATTCCTACATATTGCAAGCCGCAGGGACATTCTAATAAACAGACAACATTTTTAGTATTACACGTGATATATTCTTATATTTTGAACTCTTTTTGTGTAATATTAGATTTAAATTTTTTTTTTGTGTCCTTGCTGTGTTGTTAGTGGATCTGCTGGCTAAACAAGTATTACATTTTAAAAATCCTTTATCTACATTAAAAAACACTCCTTTTGTTTCTTTTTGTGAGCGTGTGTAATTCTTGGTTAAAAGTCTTTTTAGATCGGGAGCACCTCTAAAAACTATTTTTTTTAGACTATTTAAACCAAGATTTAAAGACTTATTTTACTACCTAATTGTTTTATCTTTCTAGCGCTTTTACCCTTTCTGTTTTATTCCTTCTGATGACATAGTTGCAGCCTATGGATGGATAGGTGCAGCCGTATATGTTTTTTTTATATTCACTTTGTGCCAGTAGTTTGCACTCTGCTTAACAAATGGATTTTGAAAACAAGCCATAATATATAAAGTATTTTGCCAAACAACTTTTGCTACAGGAACTGCCATTTGATAGTTAGTTTGGAAAGTTTAAACATGTTTTGTATACTATTCTGTAAAAAGGAAGACATTTTAATCTCTTGTGGAGTCCAGTTTGGCCCATGAATACTAAGTGTTAAATGTACACAAACAGGAGAAGTCAATAACACTGATAAGCATATTATCATTGCACCTGTCAGTGTGTGCTATATATTAAGCATCAAGTGAACATTTCATGCTCAAGTTGATGTGTTCCTTGCCATTCCAGGTGGCACAGGTGAAGAATTAGCAAGATAGGGAGGGAAGGATTCCCGTCTGAAGCACACGTCGACCAAACTGTGATTCTTCGGAGGTATGAAGATTCAGCCTGTAGTGCCTTACAAACGTATGGATTGACCTCCAGGTTGCTGCCTTGCATATAAGAGAAGGGTGCATGCCAGAGAGTTCCGCCCAAGAAGTTGAGACGGATCTAGTCAAGTGTGCCTTCAGGCCAGAGGGAGGTTCTCGTCCCGCAGAGATGTAACTATGGAAGCCCTGGATACCGACATTCTCTTGCGGGCACCAGCAAAAGACAGGAAGAGTGAATTTGACTTCTTCCACAAGTGCGTACGAGACAGTTAAATCAGGCTACATCGCCACAGGTCTAGCGAGGGGAGCTCCACTTCCTTGGGATTCTTGGGGTCCGGACAGAAAAAGTGTGAAAACTCGAGACCATCTTCGGGAGAAATTCAGGTGACGAATGAAGGATTATTCTGTCTGGAAGAATTCTGAGAAAAGGCTCCACCCTGGAGAGAGCCTGGAGCTCACTCACCCTACTAGCAGAAGTGAGGGCCACCAGGAGGACAACCTTATAGGTGAGTAGCTTTAGTGAAGTTTCTTCTAGAGGCACGAAGTGTGGAGAGGTGAGTTGACTTAAGACGAGGTTGAGGTTCCATGGCGGAACTGACGAATGGAACCTAGGACGAAGTCTGCACAATCCTTTGGAAAATCTTGCGATCCAGGGATGGATTGCCAGGTTGTAATCAAGAAAACTGCTCAAGGCCGAAATCTTAACTTTAATAGTAGCCTGTTTTAAACCACTATCAAATCGGTCTTGTGAAAAATGCAGCACCTCCTGGATAGAGGGGGAGGCTACCTTATTTACGTTCTACCAGATTACAAACATTCACCAGATCTTCTGATATTTGGCCAAAGTTGTTTTCTTTTGGCTGGAGAGGATAGACTCTACCACTGATGTAGATAAACCCTTCAAGGTCAGGATCTCCCTTTCAGAAGCCATGCCGAGAGGTTGAGACGGGAGGGATCTGGGAGAGAGCTTCTAGGGCTCTAGGCTGACCATCTGGCGAAAGAGAGAAAAACTCCTCCACCTGCCTGTTTAGATTTGTGGCCATCAGGTCTATCTCGTGAGTGCCCCATTTCTTTGTGATGAAGTCAAATACTTTCTTGTTTAGGCTCCATTCTCCCGGGAGCACCGTTTGTATGCTTAGGTAGTCTGCCTCCTGATTCGAGGACCCTTTGACGTGAACAGCAGAGAGTGTTCAGTGGTTGAACTGGGCCTGCTGACCCATCTGCAGATTTTTGCAGTCTGGGTCAGCAGGCGTCTGCTTCTTGTGCCCCCTTGCTTGGCGAGATAGGCCACCACGGTGATATTGTCTGAAAGAATCCTGATTGACCTGTGGAGCAGGGGTGGGGACCAGAACTTTAGGGCCCTCCAAACTGCCAGTAATTTTAGATAGTTGATGTGTAGCTTTGATTCCTGCGGAGATTTCCCTGGGTGATTTTGTTCCCCATAACAGCTCCCAGGCCTCTCAAACTGGTGTCAGTAAAGATTACTATCCAGTTTCTTGTCTGCCATGGAAGCCCTCTGGAGAGATTTCTGTCTGACAGCCTGACAGCCACCATCTGAGCGAGAAGGACCTTTTTGTGTAATGATGTTACGGACTGATCCCAGTGGTCTAGCAGAAACTGTTGCAGGGGTCTTGCATGGGCGAGCGCCCAAGGAACCGCTGAAAGAGATGAAGTCATTAAGCAGAGTAAAGACATTATGGATCTGATGGACACCTTCTTGTTCTATAGAACCGAGTGTATGAATTTCTTCAGTCTTCGGATCTTGTCTCCAGGGAGAAACATCTTCTGTTTCCCTGAATCTAGAATCATCCCCAAGAAGGTAAGTCTCCTGCTTGGAAGCAACTGAGACTTTTTTTAGTTTGACTAACCATCCCAGACTCTGGAGGATCTGAAGAGATACTGCTAAGTGGGACTGTAGTCGGGGTTCCAGTCAGCATGCACACCTTGGAACCCTGCTATGTATACCCAATAAGTAGACACAACTACCTTGAATTGAGTACAGCAGGAATGAACAGTTTATTGATGTAAAACATAGACTCATATATCCAGAGAACCGCATTAACATAAATGAACAGATACATGCATACAACCCAACCTTTAATACCCAGGCAGCAATCCTATGGATGGGATTAATTAAACAATGGAGTTCCTGCCTGTGCTATCTTTGTTTGACAGGCAGGCTGGAGCCATCTCTGAGTACCTTGGGACCCTGTATGACAGGTCATTCTGTCAGTCTCTTCTGATGGGAACGTGCAAATAGGCATCCTGAAGGTCTATAGAGACCATGAAGTCCCCCGAAGATATTATCTCTGTGGTGGATTTGAGGGACTCCATACGAAATCTGTTGTATGTTATGCAGTTGTTGACTGACCGCAGGCTGATGATCAACCTGAACTTCCCGGAAGGTTTCGGTCCAACGAAAATGTGAGAGTAGGTCCCTTCCCCTATCTCTTGATGAGGAACCGGAATTAGTGCCTTCTCGTGAATGAAATCGTTGAGCGTGGAAAAAAACCCTGTTCATTCCCAAGGGTCTGCAGGGGGTGTGGATACAAGAAATTTCCGGGTTGGCAGGTGAGTAAGTTCTAATGTGTAACCTTGATTGATGAAACGTAGAACCCAGGGGTCTGATGTTATCTCTTCCCAGGCGTGAAAAAAAGAAGGTCAACCTGCCTCCCACCTGAAGATGACTTTGCCACGAAAGGACTGGAAATCCTGCCTTGAGGACGTAGACCTGTAGTTCTCCCTCTCTCTTGGTGGTCTGAAGTAATTGGACCTGAAACGGGGCAGTCCCCTTCTCTGAGGTAACCAGTACTTGTCCCCCGTAGGGGGGGGGATCAAGTCAAGTTCACTCCCGAAGAGATGGTTTCCCTGAAAAGGAATGCTGCATAGCCTATGTTTTGAGGCATTATCTGCGGCCCACGATTTAAGCCAAAGTGTACCTACTGATTCGATAGCAGCATCAGAGATAAAATTGACTGCTAAGCATGTGTTAGACAAGTTTCTTGCGACCTGTTCAGTTCCCAGTATAGAGGTGAGGTCCTCTACCACCTGTTGGATCCAAAATTTTAATCGCTCAAGAGGTTGAGACAATGGCAATTGATGGACGACAATGCGCCGCGGCAGCTTCAAACTACCTCTTTGCAGCATTTTCAGCCCTCCTATCCATAGGGTCCTGGAAATGAGATGCGTCTTCCAAAGGAATGGCCGTCTTTTTTGTGGCCTTGGCTACCGCTGCATCCACCTTCGGAACTTCCCAGGCATCTGTGGCCTTCTTATCAAACGGAAATAATTTCTTAATTCTGTTGGATATAAGAAATCTTCTGTCTGGGTGTTTCCATTGATCAGAGATGATAGCTGAAAGGAAATCATGAATAGGGAAGGTCTGTGGTTTCCTGGAATGACCCTGGAAAGGTACTTCATCTTTTAGGTTTAAAGTTGATCTGACTGCTGAGATGAGTACCCGCTTTGGCTTCTGGTTGTGTATTTTGACCAAGTCCTTGGATTCTGCTACTATTTATTACTTTGTAGTTTTTATTATCATTAAATGTGTGATTAAACTGCACTATTGTCTCCATCTGGTGGTCCCAGACCAGTCAGGGTGCCCATGCTGACCCCTGTCCACGGCTGAAAGCACCTACAATGGGCCAGTTAGGATAGGAACTGGATCACAGAGCAATGAAAAAAGGTGGCCTGGTTTGATGAATCACATTTTCTGTTACACCACGTGAATGGCCGGGTACATGTGCGTCGCTTACCTGGAGAACACATGGCACTAGGATGCATCCATGGAGGCCCCACCTCACAACTTATAGGACTTAAAGGATCTGCTGATGATGTCTTGGTGCCAGATACCACAGCACACCTTCAGAGGTCTATTGGAGTCCATGCCTCGAGGGATTAGGGTTGTTTTGGAGGCAAAAGGGGGACCTACATAATATTGGGTGGGTCATAATGGGTGGGTCATAATGTTATGGCTGATTGTTGTATGTACACTAAGGGTCAGAGGGCACTAGTGTCAACATCACAGGGCTTGAACATGAGGACTATATGCGCCTGCTTTTTATCCCTGCCTTTACCTCTGTAACCACTGGAGCTTTATTTTGTCGATGGGTGTTTCTGTATTGCAGCCACTACCCACTTGATCTCCAACCCTATAGGCACACCTGTTATTTCACCTGTACCTTATTACAAATTAGTCACAAGTGAACAGCCTATATTAACCTGCTGCTTCTAGCATTCAGTGCTAGGGCATTATAGCCTTGCCACCGGTATGTATGCTGTGCTTTTAGTCACTTGCATACTTGTTTAAATACTGGATATGCCACATACTGAACCATATTATAAGGATAAAAGAGAAATACAAGAGCTCTTGGGAAGTTGACATTTTGAACATCCAACATTTAAAAGCAGCATATGAATTGTTTAATGCTACTAAATCGTGTTGGGTATGTGGCGATGGCACATATATTCTGAGATATGGATACCCTTTTATTTCTATTCCTATTAATGAAAGCAATTTGCAGGATTTTATCAATAGGAATTTTACTGCCAACAATATAAATAACCCAGATCACATAACATACATACATACATACATACATAACATAAGGTTGGAAAAAGACCTATGTCCATCTAATTCAACCCTTCCACCTAACCTTCCTACTCTTGATCCAAAAGAAAGCACAAAAACCCTAGTTAAGCTACTTCAAATCTGCCATCGGGGGGGATTCCTTCTTGACTCCAAAAGGCAATCTCATTTTTTCTTGGATCATGAAGGTCTAAAATATTAATCCTATTTATAGCCCAGTATGTCATGCCTTTCTAAAAATATATATATATATATATATATATATCCAGACCCCTTTTGAAGGCATCTAATGTATTTGATAACACCACCTCCCTTGGCAGTGAATTCCATACCTTTATTTTCCTTACTGCCCTTCCTTTGTTGTCTATGAAATCTCTGCTCTTCCAGTCTCAGAGGGTGACCTCTTGTTCTTTGTATATTTCTGTTAATGAAGAGCTCTTTATATTGGCCCTGCATATATTTATATAATGTTATCATATGCCCTCTAAGATGCCATTTTTCCAGTGTATATAATGTAATATTTTTTTAGTCTCTCTTCATAACTAGTATCTTCCAATCCCCTTATTCATTTTGTTGCCCTCCTTTGCACTTTAAAGAGGCAAGATGATATACTACTCCCATGAAGCAATACCTCGTTTTATGCATGCCAAAACCTTAGTGGCCCTTGCAGCTGCTTGACTACCATTCTAAGTTTTTCTCATTAGCAGTTTTCCCCAGGGATATTCCATTTATAGAAGATACAACAAATTATCACCAATTCCGTGAACCAAAGTGAAATAAAGTGTAAGAGAAATAAAGTGAAAAAAAGTGAATTAAGCATATTTCTCCTACACGTTCTGCAGCTCCCAAAAGAAAAAAACTCCTCACAAATGTTCAATACAGGATAAACTTCACAGAATTGGGGCGCAAGGACATGTGGAAAAAACAAAAACAACACTAATAGTGTAGTAAAAAATATACACTTAATAGTGTAGGTGTACAGTGCACTCACAAGTGTAGCAGTATGGGAAGCTCATCAAAAGACCATGGGACTTGAGTTCTTCTTATGATCTGGAAATGTATAGGCAGAAACCCAAATGGTGCAATATCTTTTATCCAAGTTTTAATAATAAAAAGTAAAACACTTACAAAACTGGTGGCATAACTCAAATGATGTTATGCAAAACCAGCAATAAAGTGTGAAAATCCTGAAATTCGAACGATAATCAGACGTCCACAGTTGAATCAGGATCCAGAAATATCATAAAAATAATTAACAGACACTAAGATATGGAAATCTCAACGTTTCGCCGTATTAATAAACGGCTTCCTCAGGAGAAAAACAAGATCTTGCCTATACATTTCCAGATCATAAGAAGAACTCAAGCCCCATGGTCTTTTGATGAGCTTCCCATACTGCTACACTTGTGAGTGCACTGTACACCTACACTATTAAGTGTATATTTTTTACTACACCATTATTGTTGTTTTTGTTTTTTCCACATGTCCTTGCGCCCCAATTCTGTGAAGTATATTCCATTTATAGTATAGGTTGTGTTATTATTTTTTCCATAATGCATAACTTTGCATTTATCTATGTTGAACCTCATCTGCATGCCCAGTCCCCAACACTGTCTAAATCCTCCTACAAAGAAGAAACATCAAGATTACTCTGAATTACCCAGCCTTATTTTGTGTCATCAGCAAAAACTGTGACAAGGGCTCTCAATGCAGCTTGGGGGATCACTTATAAATAAATAAAAATGAGGAGGACCCAGGACAGACCCCTGAGGCACTCCACTTAATACCTGCGTACAGTCTGAGAAACATCCATTCACAACAACTCTCTGCATTTTTTTAGTCAATTTCCGATCCAAATAGACATTTGTCCCTAAGCCTATTTCTGTTAATATGTAGAGTAGCCTTTTATGTGGAACCGTATCAAATGCCTTAGTAATTCCAGATAAATCACATGTACAGCCACACCCAGATCTAAATTTTTTTGTCATCAGCAAAAGCTGTGACATGGCTCTCAATACAGTTTGGGAGATCATTTAAAACAAATTCAAAAGAGAACCCGGGACAGACCCCTGAGTCAACCGTATCAAATGCCTTAGCAAAGACCAGACAAATCACATCTACTGTCACACCCAGATCTATATGTTTACTAATTTCTTCATAGAAGTTGGGTTGACAAAACCCTTGTCTTTCACAAATCCATGTTGACTTCTACCAATTGGATTCTGGATCAAGATATGTTCTTGAATGTATATCTTTAGCAACCCTTCAAATAATTTCCCCACTGCTGATGTTAACCTTACTGGCCTGTAATTGCCCGGTTGAGATTTTTAAATATGGGCACAACATCTGCCTTGCCCCAATCTAACGGAACTATGCCTGAACCAAAATAATCCCTAAATATCAATAACAATGATTGGGCCAGAAATAGTCTTAGCTCCTTAAGTACCATTGGGTGTATACCATCCCGTCCAGGGGCCTTGTCTACCTTAACAGTATTTAATTGCTTGAGCACTTTTTCTTACGTCAGCCAATGCCATGTTTGCTGTAATGGGTCCTTAAATGAAGCCAGCAGGGGCTCTGTCATAGGTTCTTCCTTGGTATAACCACGTTTCCCCGTTTCAGATAATAAAGGACCAATATTCACTACCTTTAACTTTTCCCATTTACATACTTGAAACATTTCTTGGGATTAGTTTTACTCTCCTTGGCAATTAGTTTCTCATTTTCCAATTTAGCCATTTTAATAGCCTTTTTGCAGGGTTTGTTGGCATTCTCAAATGAAACCATGTTATGGTCACTATTCCTTAAGTGTTCTCTTACTTTGATGTTACCAGATCCAGACAGGCATCCATTCTGGTTAGGGTCTCTACTAATTGTGACATAAATTGGTCATTAAGCAAGTTCAGAAATGCGCTGCCCTTAGTGAAACTAGTTCCACTATTCCAATCTATATCTGGATAGTTAAAATCTCCCATGATTAAAACTTCATTCTATTTCCAGCCTTTTAAATTTGAAATAGCAGCTGATCCTCCCCCTTCATTGCTAATGGTTGGTGACTTGTAGCATACACCTACAAGTAGTGTATGACCCTTTTTACTATCTAGGCTAATCTCCAGCCACAGTGTCTCTACATTACTACTGGTGTCATTATGCACACCTTCCTTAATACTGGGCTTTAGTTTAGGGTTTGCATATAAACAAATCCCTCCCCCTTTTCTATTTACTTTTCCCCTTCTAAGAAGTGAGTAACCTTGTAAATTAACCGATCTGCTGGCGTATCATTCCACCACGTGTCAGTGATACCGATCAAATCATATTGTTCATCACTTACCAATATCTCCAGCTCACACATTTTGCTTGCCAAGCTTCTCGCTTTTGCTAAAAGACATTTAATGTTACTACCCGTTTTTGATTCATCAGTTGACAAATACTTCATGACTGTAGGTTTCGTGCTATGTAGCTCCATATTGTATATGCTAACCCCACCACTGCTCTCACCAGTCTACTCTAGCTAGCATCCTTGATTCCTCTAGCCCCCTCTTCATTGAGGTGCAGTCCATCCCTACTGTAGAGTAGAGCCCTGCGCGGGACTGCTTTCTTAACCCTGCTCCCGGTGATTTTTTGCCCAATCCCGCCCGCTCCCGCCACATCACACCCCACCTCCTTACCTGAGCTGCAGATTTCTCGCACAGTCCCGCAAGGCTGTCATCGAGTTGCTCCCTCACAGCGTCTCTTCTCTTGCTCCGCCCAGGAACAAGGCAGAGTCATGGGAAGTGACCTCGCATCACGTGACTCTGTTTTGTTCCTGGGTGGAGCAAGAGAGGAGACACTGTAAGGGTGCAGCGAGAAGGCAGCCTTGCGGGGCTGCGCAGGATTACCGGGACCCAAAGGTTCAGTGCCTGACCGCGCTCTCCCGCCCGCAACCCCAGCAAGACCACCCGCGTCCGCAAGTTTTTTGGCACTTGCAGTCTACTGCACAGTCTGCCCAGTGCTCCAAAAACCCAAATCCCTCTTTCTTACATTACATGCCTAGCCATGCATTGATCTCCCTAAGATCCAGCTGTCTCTCTGACGTAGCGCATGGTACTCCAGAAAATATTACCTTTGGGGTCCTTTGCCTAGGTTTCTGACCTACTGTAGTGCTCTACAATTATTTTTAAGGATCCACCCACCTGCCCTTAACTTTGTCGTTAGTACCAGATGCCAAGAAATAATTAGATAAGGTTTATTTGACGGGGTCATGTAAAAACAGGAGTCATTTGTTATTACATAGTTACATAGTTACATAGGCTGAAAAAAGACATGCGTCCATCAAGTTCAGCCTTTCCTATATCTGTTAATTTGTTGCTGTTGATCCAAAAGAAGGCAAAAAACCCCGGCTTCGCTCTTTCCAATTTTGCACTAACCAGGGAAAAAAAATTCCTTCTTGACGCCAAAATGGCAGTCAGATTTCTCCTTGGATCAATAAGCTGTTTCCCCATAATTAAAGATTATATCCCCGAACATTATGTTTTTCCAGGTATCCATCCAGTTGCAGTTTAAACGTCTGTACAGACTCTGATAAAACTACCTCTGCAGGCAGAGAATTCCACATCCTTATTGTCCTTACTGTAAAAAACCCTTTCCTCTGCTTTAGTCTAAATCTCCTTTCTTCCAGTCTAAATGCATGACCACGTGTCCTATGCATAGCCCTGTTTATGAACAGATTTCCACACAATGGTTTGTATTGGCCCCGAATATATTTAAGTAACGTTATCATATCCCCTCTGAGGCGACGTTTTTCTAAACTAAACAGATTTAAATTAGTTAACCTTTCTTCATAACTATAGTGCTCCATTCCTTTTATTAATTTTGTAGCCCGCCTCTGCACCCTTTCTAGTGCTATGATATCCTTCTTTAGAAAAGGTGCCCAAAATTGCACAGCATACTCAAGGTGCGGCCCTACCATTGATTTATGCAAAGGCAAAATTATATCTTTATTCCGCGACTTGATGCCCCTTTTTATACACGACAATACCTTACTGGCCTTAGCAACCGCAGACTGACACTGCACATTGTTGCCTAGTTTGTTGTCTATAACAATTCCCAAATCCTTCTCATTTGTCGTTACCCCTAATTCACTACCGTTTAGGGTGTAGGTTGCTTGTGCATTCGCTAGCCCGAAGTGCATAACTTTACATTTATCTACATTGAATTTCATCTGCCATTTGAGTGCCCAGTCCCCCAGTCTATCTAGATCCCTCTGCAGCACAGTAATATCCTGCTCGCCCTGTATAACTTTACCTAGTTTTGTGTCATCAAACACAGAAACATTTTCATTTAATATTAAGGCTAAGTTCATTAACAATAGTCCACTAGAAGAAATATATAATGATGCCCTTGTTTCAACTCAATTGTACTTTATTTTTCTGACAATGTGTCAAGGGCTGAAAAAAGTGCTAAATGAAATAGCACCGCTTCCATTTTTAGTTGTTTTGGAACCCAGAATAAGATCCTCAAGTCATGAATAAGTACCGGAAAGTCCTGAGAAGGAGCCTTTTATCGTGGTGGTGTTAGTAAAGTTAATTCTACTTACAACCCTTGTGATTTTCCTAAGAACCACGATCAACCATGTGTAAAGGTAGTACTATATCTGCTGCTTTAATATTTTCCCATAATCTCGTTATGCACAATACCCAAATCCCTCACATTTCCAAAGATATTCATGGCCCTTCTGCATCACTGATAATTTGATATGATGATCAATAAGAGATAGATCCTCATTACTCCTATGGTCCCTTGGAGGTTTCGCCTTAGGAGTTTTTCGTTCCATAAGTAGAGTACCAGATAAGTGGTGGTGTTATGTTTACTTTGATTGTTCTTTCAGAACAGACGCCTGTTGTCCCACCACGTCGCTATTTTGAGGTAACACTATGCTTGTGGTGGGCAACACTTGGAGGTGGTTACGGAGAGGGAGCTAATTTTGGAACCCTGGTTTTATTGCCCATCTTTAAGACCGGGGTTTACCCAGCTGTGGCTATGGAACTCTGGCCCGGCTATCACCCGGACTATGCCCAGGGACATTTCAGACACTGTCAATCACGTTCCCGACGTCTGAACAAGTCGCTTTTTGGAACACAACATCCTCGGACACTGAGATCTCCAGAGATTGACGTCGCTCCCTCGGGATCACCTTGAAATAGTGACTCTTTGTGGGGTGGGCATTGCTGGCCACAGAACTGCATGGAGGGGCCGCCCTATCTAGAATCGATAGGATTATACTGATCCAATTATGTTTTGTGTATAAATATCTGTGTTTTCCCCAATAAACCGTGTGTTGTTTTTACCCTACACTAAGTCTCAGCTAGTGCTTGGGTGGATATGAGGGGTTAAGCCCTTGAGCAATTGAGCTTTCAGCGGCAAGGATGATCTCTACGGCGGAGCTACTCAGTCAGAGTACAGGTCTTCGCCCACGAAGTATACATAAAATTGTTGTGCACACTACAATAACGTGAAGTAGGATAGCAGAACTACCTCTGTTTGTGTCTGACTTCTTGCTTTATAAACGTTTGTAGTTGAGTATGGTCTAGAGTTTGTGTGTACCCAGTGCTATCTTCTCTCCAGGTTGAGTAGTATTGAGACCTTTATTGATGGAAGAATGCATAGGAGTTGCCTTTCAAAGATTCTAGATCTTCTGGATAAGAGGCATGAGATGTATTAGGAATGAGTTTCAAAGGAATGGAAATTGGAGGTGGAGGCTGGGAAATGTTTTTCAAATGGTCAAAAGTACCTTGTAGTTCTACACGTAGCCAGCTGGTGAATTCCAGATCTGAATCCTGCTGGGTCTTGAGCATGATGAATAAAGCTTCTGGGAGAGATCCCTAAGGGTCTCTTTGCAGGAGGAACATGCTTAATGTTTAGACTTAGAAGTGGCTTTTCTAGGAGTATCCTCTTGAATAGGAAGTTCAGAATTCCAGTTGTCATCCTGCAGAAATAAATAAATAAATGATAAAATGAATTTTGAGACAAAAAAGCTCTCACCTACTGAAGACAAAATTCAGTACACTGCTTCCCAGGCACAAACAGAGAGATAGAATACAAACCTACCAGGCCTATGCCATCTCTGAAGCAACTTAGCAGTCCCCCAGGAGAACATGTTCCTACAAAAATATATTTTTTTGTAAAGCAGACAACACATAAGTATTTGGCCATATTTTATGCAGCTATTTGGCCATCAATCACTATGTAAGTCAACTGTAGCAATACTTTCCTGCATTTTTCACAAACACTTCTGTGTTGCTTAGAATTTTTGGCACAAGTTATGTGTTATGGTAGAGAAATCCAACCAAAAATGGTTCAGCTGCATCTCCAGATCATGGAAATATCCACACATGCACAGGTGTTTTTTTTATGTTTTTCTTGGAATTTTCAGGGTAAAAGCATATGGATTTGTGCCAAATGAAAACACCTCCCAATGCCCCTTCTGGCTCACCCCAACAGCACATAAAAAATAAATATAAGAAACATATATAAAAAATCTTATCTACCGTGGTATGGTAGACCATGGAGCAATCAACAATGAAGAGTCCTGGCAGAAAGGGACTGGAAGGATAGTGGTGCTTCAAGTCCTTCCTAATGCCTTTATTGTACACTACATCTTTTTAGAATAGGTCTGTTGTACATAGCAACCTGGGTAAGGTAGATGACCACTTTCTTGCAACAGGTCTTAGAAAATCATCCAGTTCAAGAAAATATGTCCAAAAAGTGTCAAAGAACAGGAAGTTCTACTTACCGAGAGCTTCTTTTCCCTGTCAATCCCTGGTAACACTAAGGATAGACTCCTCCTCCATACCTGATAGGGCAGGACTCAAACTTTAAAAGGGCCCTCCCCTCCTACTAACACCAGTAAATACCAAAGACCACACAGGCAAAGCAATCTGATGCAACAAAATTTATTGAAAGGAAGGGAGGGAACAAAAACATGTCACCAGGGATTGACAGGGAAAAGAAGCTCTCGGTATGTAGAACTTCCTGTTTCCCTGCCATCCCAGGTGACAATAAGGATAGCTTTACCAAAGCAGAAGGGTGGGCAAACTAAGGAGACAAAACAGCCTCAAGGACCTTCCGACCGAAAAGAGAGTCCTCCTGAGCCATCTGGTCGAGACGGTAATGCTGCACAAAAGCGTGGAGAGTCCGCCAAGTAGCCGCCTTGCAGATCTGGTCGGGCGAAAGACAACATCTTTCGGCCCAGGAAGTGGAGACTGCCCTAGTAGAGTGGGCACGGATCCCCACAGGAGCAGGTTGGCTGGCTGCAGAATATGCCAAGTTGATGGCCGCAACAATCCACTTAGCGATGGAAGACTTGGAGATGCTGACACCCCTGTTGGGCCCTGAAGAGGCCACGAACAAATGAGAGGACTTACGCAGGGGTAGAGTCCGTTCCAAATAGATGGTGAGGCATCTCTTCAGATCCAGAGTGTGAAGAACTTTTTCAGCTGAGCTAGGAGCAGGAAAAAGGGTAGGCAACATGATCTCCTGGTTCTTGTGGAAAGCCGACTGAACCTTGGGTGCGAACTCTGGCGGTAGAGAGAGAACCACCTTATCCGGGAAAAAACGAAGAAATGGTTCCTTCATAGACAAAGCCTGGAGTTCACAAATCCGACAAGCGGAAGTAATGGCTACTAAGAAGGCCGTCTTCAGCGATAATAAATACAGAGAAACCGACTGAAGAGGCTCAAAGGGAGGTAATGTGAGTCTAAGAAGGACAACATTCAGGGCCCACGGAACCATCCTGGTGACAGAACGAGGACGCATCCTGACGATGGCCTTGGCAAAACGTCTAATCACAGGCAGAGATGTAAGCTCAAACCCGAGGAGAGCACTGATGGCAGAAATATGCACCCGGATCGTAGAAGGCTGAAGTCCACAGTCGAATCCTTCCTGGAAGAAGTCCAGAATAGAGGCAGAGGAACAGGAAGTCGGCAAAATCCCCCTGGAACAACACCAACTGTGAAATCTCTTCCAGATCTTAATGTATTGTAGAGAGGTAACCTTCTTTCTACTCTGCAGAAGAGTCTCAGCCACAGGGAAAGAAAAACCTTGCGCCCTCAGCAGTTCGCGTTCAATCTCCAGGCCGTCAGGTGGAACACGGCAGGGTTTGGGTGCAGGAACGGACCCTGATGCAGAAGGTCTTTCCAAGCCGGAAGCCTCAGAGGGGGAGATAGACCTAGAGCGATCAAGTCGGAATACCAGACTCAAAAAGAAGACAGGAATCTGAGCATTGTCTCTGGATGCCATCAGGTCGATCTCGGGCAAGCCCCACCGTTGGACGATTAGATCGAAGGCTACCGGATGCAGAGCCCACTCGCCGCTCAGCACAGGAGTTCTGTTCGGGAAATCTGCTTGAGAATTCCAAGTTCCTCTGAGGTGGACGGCGGACAGAGTCAAGTGATGGGACTCTGCCCAAAAGGAAATCCTGAGCGATGTACGGAGAAGTCGAGGACTTCTCGTGCCCCCCTGTCTGTTGACATAGGCTACCACTGCCTGATTGTCGGAACGAAGCAAAATGTCCTTGCCGGTGAGCAGATGTTCCCAGTGATGCAGAGCTTTTTCTACTGCAAGTAACTCCAGACAGTTCGAGGGAAGAAGTTTCGTAGCTGGAGACCAGAGACAAGGACGTTCTGTTGGAGCCACCAGGAGAGGGAAGCTCTGACCTGCGGAGGAAGAAAGACACGCCTGTCCAGAGTCAATGGGTTGTCTTCCAGATGGTTGAGCCCAGGGCACTGCATACTTTGCAGAGACCATCTTGCCCAGCAGGGACATACATAAGCGTAAGGAGCTGTGGTGCGAAGAGCGAATCCTGCTTATTAGGAATCGAATCCCCTCGATCCTTGCAGTCGGAAGGAAAGCTTTCCCGGAACAGGAATCCAGGCGAAGACCCAGGAACAATAGTTGTTGAGAGGGAACGGTGCAGGATTTGTCCCAGTTCAGAATCCAGCCGAGATCTTGTAATGTGTCGACCACCGTGGAAAGGTGAACCCGAAGAATCTGCGCCGACTGGGCATGGATAAGCCAATTGTCCAAATAAGGAATCACTGAGATTCCCTGAACTCGGAGATGGGCCGCCACGACTGCCAAAAGTTTCGTGAAGACTCTTGGGGCCGCCGACAATCCGAATGGAAGGGCTTGAAACTGAAAATGCTGGAAAGTTGAACCCCGAGGAATCGCCACTCTCAGGAAACGTTGATGAGATGGATGGATGGGAACGTGGAAATAAGCATCCTTTAGATCTAATGACGCCATGAAGTCGTTGAGGCATAAGGTGTCGGGGTGGATCTTACGGTTTCCATCTTGAACCTGATGAACTGGAGGAGACTGTTCAAAAAACGCAAGTCTATGATTAGGCGAAGACCACCCGGTCTCTTGAGGACCAGAAAAACCGGAGAATAAACCCCTTGACCTAGTTCTGGCCAAGGGACAGGAACCAGGACTCTGAGGTCTGACAAGTGTTGAATGGTGGATAACAGGACCGACCGCCTTGCCTGGTCTGGAGGAAGGTGGGAGATCAATAAACGGTCTGAAGGTCTGGTCCGGAATTGAAGTCTAAAGCCGTGCGATACAACGGCTCTCACCCAAGGGTCTCGGGTGAGTGAGAACCAACTGTAGGTGAAAAAACGGAGCCTTCCTCCCACCGGAATGGAGGAGGCGTCATGCAGCATTCTTGGGGTCTTGAAACGCTTTGGGGAAGGCGATCCTGTCAAATCTCCCCCGGAAGTTTTGTTCTCTGGACGAGGGGTTGAATCTAGAACTATGGCCTCTAGATTGTCCCGGGAAGAAAGGCCGAAAGGGCTGCCGTCTTTTCGAAGGAGGCTTTCGCTGAGGCATCCAATGCTTGTCCCCTGTGGTTTTCTCCAAAAGGGACTCCAGCTCTTCCCCAAATAAAGTCTTACCCTTAAAAGGGATATTAAGAAGCCTTTTCTTAGAGGCATTATCCGCCGCCCAGGCCTTAAGCCACAAGGCTCTTCTAGCTGCAACTGAAAGCGCCGAAGCTCTGGCCGTCATTTTGATGTTTTCAATGGAGGCATCACAGAGAAAATCCACGGCCAATTTCACAGCAGCAACATTCTTGAGGATAGTCTCCTTGGAGGTTTTGGCAGCAATATCCTCTTTGATCTGGGAGAGCCAAATCTTGACATCTCTGGCAGAAGCAATTCCAGGTTTAAAGACAGCAGCTGAAGCCTCGAAAGATTTCTTAACTGCAGCTTCGGCTTTCTTTTCCATCTGGTCAGTGCAGCTGTGACCACCGCCGGGATGACGGCAGTGCAGCCGCGATCACCGCCGGGACGACGGCGCCACCGTGGCCGCGATCACCGCCGGGACGACGGCGCCACCGCAGCCGCGATCAACGACGGGACGACGGCACCGCAGCAGCGTCCAGGACCGGGACAAGCGCTGGGCGACACAGCACCAGCCAGCCGGCTAAGGTGCAAGGTATCCCCCAGGAATGGGGGCTTAGTCCGGGGAAAACAGCTCAACCTAGAGCCGAAGAAAATAATAAAAGGTAGACGAGTCCCCCTACCTGGTAGGGCAGGAAAAAACTGGTGTTAGTAGGAGGGGAGGGCCCTTTTAAAGTTTGAGTCCTGCCCTATCAGGTACGGAGTAGGAGTCTATCCTTAGTGTCACCTGGGATGGCAGGGAAAATATTTTTTGAGCAAGTGCTTAACATATCCTAAAAATCCTGGCATGAAAATAGTTAAAATACCAGCATTTTAAACACCCCGGGATGCCTAGTTTTCCAAAATATATGGTTTGATGGGGTAAATTGAATTGGCTGATTTCAAAATATGACACACAATAGGGTATAGGCACAAACACAAACAGATGTTAAAATTAAAAAAATATGCATCTCCCAACTGTGTCCCAAACAACCATATACATGGGTTGTACTCAAGGGAAGCTGCTGAACACATATTGGGGTGTTTGGCAGTGAAACGTACCCAGAACTACTTACCTGAATAAACTATTACCACAAACTTTGACAAAGGCTGGTGGTATCTCAGCATTTGAGATATCCTGTTTAGTTTTAAAAAATATATGGGTTTCATTGGGTAAATTGAATTGACCATGTTCAAAGATGTCCCAGATAGGGTATGGGCACAGGATCACCAAATGTCAACATTGAAAAATGCTCACCTCCCATCGGCTCAGACATCAGTTACAAGAGCCGATCTTAGTGCCTGGTGGCCCAGGCAGCTGCCCTGGTGCTCCACAACAAGGGCAGCTCTTACTACCCGAGGAGCAGAGCCGTTTGGGGAGATCACGGATCTCTTTCTAACCAGGCCAACATTAAGGAAGCATGAGCTCTGTGCCTTCAGACTTCTCTGCTTCAATGCTCTAATGACCTTTGTGTCAGAGATTGGTATCGAACAATAGGGTCAAGCACCAGGATATGTCGTCACATCCCAGAGCTCAGCACTGAAGACGTGCACACTGCAAGGGAGGATTGAACCAGGGGTTTCAGGAAACACACCTTGCGCTCCCTCAAAAGGATTAAAGAAGGAGAAAATAGAGGGAGAAAGGGGGTAGATGATAGTGAGAAAGGGGAGAGATAACGAGGTTATAAGAAAGAAGAGAGATGGGTTGAAAGGGGTAGATAGGGATAAAGAAATATATATAGAGTGAGTGTGTTTGTATTTTTAAAGTGTATGTTAGGGTAAATGTGTCTTTGTGCCAGTAAGCATGTGGCTGTAAGTGTGAGCTAGCATGTTTGTGCAAGTGTGAATGTGCTTGTGTATGTATGTGTGTATTTTGACAGTCTATCACTAGAACATGTAACATGTTTAACCCAGGTATACTGTTAAGAATTGTTTTAAATCAAATAAATTATATATAGTGTCCTTTGAGATGCTGTGCTGCAAATGTATCTACTACATACTAGGGCTGCAACTGATGATTATTTTCATAATCGTTTAGTTGGCCGATTATTGTGTCGATTAATCGGATAAAAAAATGAATGTAAATTTTTCATTTATTTCAAATAATTTAATAAACATACAGGATGTTAAAAACAAACAGCAGAATAAAAAATTTTTGATAAAAGTGCATTTCTTTTTATTTCCCAACCTGCCCCCCCCCCAAGTTATGCACATTTGAGCCCAGGTTTGCCACACTGCCTCCCAGATCTGCCACTCCGCTCCTCCCACATATGCCTTATATACCCTATATGCCTTATACCCCCAGATAGTGCCCTCACAGGTTCACAGACTCGTTCACACAACACTTTTATAAATAAATACAGGATTTATCTTCACTGCCCCCGGGATTTAGATTCCCTTTAGTTTGCACCCCTTTACCTCTAAGTGCACCTTAAGTTAACCTTATTAAATTAATTAAATTAACTCTCAGTCCTCAGCATTAAATTAACCCTAAAGATCCCATTAACCATAACTGCCCCTAAATTAACCCTAATGTCCCCATTAACTATAACTGCCCCTAAATTAACCCTAAAGACTCCATTAACCATATCTGTCCCTTAAATTAACCCTTAAGATCCCATTAACCATAACTGCCCCTAAATTAACCCTAAAGACCCCATTAACCATAACTGCCCCTAAATTAACCCTAATAACCCCATTAACCATAACTGCCCCTATATTAACCCCGACCTCCCCTAACTTTCAGCAGCCAAAATATTAATTTTATAATTACTGTTCGATGAGTTGCTGAGCAGTGTGGACGCTATATGGAAAGGGATGGGGCCAATCATCAGTGTGACTGCAGGGAGGGACTGTGAAGTAGTAACTGCTGTAAGTGAAATTTAATGAACCAGATTATAAAACGAGGGGTATTTTTCAGAGCATTTGCTCTGAAAACCCCTCATCTTAAAAACGATTCAACTAATCGATAATGAAATTCATTGGCAACTATTTTCATTATCGCTTATTATCGATTTTATCGATAAGTTGTTGCAGCCCTACTACATACCAAGGATGTATGGTAGTGTTAGTGGGTGATTTATTCGCCATAACTAGGTGGAGCTAAATCATGCCAATTATGGGGGTTGGGCACAGTGGGCAGGGCTTTGGGGCAGTAGAGCTGATACATTTTCAGGTGAGTAATTGATAGCTGTGCTGCAAAGTGTCCTTGGAAGTTTTTTCAAATGTTGGCAACTATCCATATATATTTCAATTCTTACAGTTTTTGTATGTAAATGAATGCTATATGTTGGAAAAGAATTACATGTGACCTAGCATGCAAATCTTTCCTTGCCATGCTGAAATGTAAGATACTTGAAATTTCACATAGTGGGGATAATCTGTGTCACTGTTGACACAGTACTCTTAAACAATTCAGAGCAAAAGGCTACTGCACGACAACTGGAAATAAGAGTTAAAAATATTTGCTCAGTTTTCCTTCCATGCTTGAAGCTTTGAAATATGTTTAAAAGCATTGTAAATCCCTGCTTGTAGTTCGTTTCCAACATATAGCATTCATTTAAGTAATTTCCTACTAAAAGTAGACCTAGACCTCTATTTTTACGTTAAATGCATGAGGGAGTCAATTGCATGTACGTCATTGGAGACATTCTTTAGCTATTGGAGTTTTGGAATTGGAATTTTCATTTAACACCCCCGTCACCCAGCTGCCTATAATTAGAGAATGGCTATTAACCCAGTATGCTTAGCAAAGATCAGATTTTAGTCAATAGCAGAAGCAGCCAATCACATCTATGCTAGGACAACAATGATGTTTCATTGACACAGACTTGGTTGCTGTGTCAGTTACTTAAATGGGAGTGCTTGTAAATATGTGCAAGTGGTTTACATATTAATGCTTACTGGCTTTAGTAAAAGCAGTCAGAAGATTGTCCTATTTCCTGACGTCTCATTTTCTAATTAATAAAAGATGCACAATCCAAATTGCAAGCAATATAATGCATTGGAGTACATACAAAATGCCTACCAAAAATGCATTACAAAACAAAAACTAAACTGTTCATTTAAAGATCTGTTTCTTCACATATAATATATACAAAAAACACATGACAACAGTGACCCATAAAGAATTATATTTTCAAAAGCACTAAAGGAATTAACAGATCCAGACCTGCACAAAAACTGGAAGTTGGTACATTTAACTCTTCATTGAGAAGATGTTCCAACAGTCTTAGCGATACAAAGCAATTAGAAGAATGTATTTGGTAGGCAGAATCATAGCTTCATTACTTTTTTAATGATCAAGCATTTTCCTGCTGAAATTTACATTTACAATGAATGGTGCTTGCAGCAATTTGTTTTCTTTCCACATTAATGAAGCCCATTGATCTTTGATGCCACTGCATTTAAATCTGTCACTTATTAATGGCCATTGTTGCTCCAAACAGCTTCAGAATACTTCATGAACTCTGAAATGATTGTCCAGAGAAGGCATTTCATACATAAAATGTAGCCGATTATCAACCATTACACTATTTTCTTTTAAAATCTGTACAAATTTCTTTTGCTCCTGCCCAATCCAAGATCGCATTGAATCACTCACCTGGTACGGTGTGACATGGGTGTGTACATCAATGCCTGTTTCAGCAAAAACTTTCAAAATATCTGGATGGGTAATCCACGTCTCAGATCCCCCAGAGTGCCCACCATCTAGCCAATACATAGCTTCTATATTTGCTATAAAAGAACTGATATCTTTGTCTTTTTTGGCTTGTTCAAGTTCATGGAGCAACTGATTTAAGACCACACAGCCTTTGCTGAAACCAACCAGAGTAAGTGATAAGGAATCTTTTACAGATGGCAAACCAAAATGAATTGCAGAGGCCTCCTGACATGTTCCGCATTTTGTTTCAACAGGACAGCCACTTTTATCATACACAGAAAGGTTATAGCCTCTGTTAACATACTTGTTATTCTGAGACCGTAGAATATTTTGTGCCACTGGAAATGCATTCACTAGCAATGAAAATAATTGTTTGAAAGCTACCACTTCTCCAGAGTGTGTTGGTGCTCCAAACATGTTGCTCTCTACAAAGTTGTCATAACAGCTGAACTTGTGCAGATGCATACGGGAGGACTTCACAATCCAGATGTTGTAGGTGGTAAACCGCTTAGACAAAAGTGCAGCAACATCTTCAAAGCTCCAGCGCATCCAGCGGAAATTCTCTGAATGAGCTGCCATGACATCCCTGTAATTCTGTAATAGAAAGAAAACCCCACCCAAAACCATGGGTAGTTTTGTTTACCAATTTTGCAAATACTATCTTGAATAATTCACCAATTACTAAAGTAATCCTTATACTATCTTGAATAATTTAGCAATTACTAAAAGGTAGAGTGCCTATTTCTATTGTACTTATGATCATTTCATGACAGAATAATGCACTATAATTCAGCATAATATCAATCCATAATCCAATCTACAAATGAAAGGACTGCTTTGAATAAGAGATTAACCCCTTCAATCCCAGGGGTTTTTGGTACCTCAAAGCCCAGAGCAATTTTGCCATTTTTGGGGTATGTCGGTTTAGCGATTATTCTCCGTTCCTGTGAATGGTGTACCCATATAAACTATATATTGTTTTTTCAAGGAGAGGTAGAGCTTTCGTTTGATACCATAGTTGGATGATTAGCTGAAAATTTAGAATGAGAAATTTAGTAAAAACTAGCGAAGATTAGAAAAATAAACTAATTTTTTTTTACATTTTCCCTCTGAATCCTCACAAAATTAGGTAAAGTGATGGAAAATCCCCTCCAAGTTTATTAATTCAGGTGTCCTGATTTCAGAAATACCTAATTTATATAGATTTTCCAGACTTTCCCAGCACCAGGGAGCATACTATAAGGTGTACAATTTTGTATAATTTTTATGCCTATGGCTTAACGGGTTTGGGGGTTGTGAACGGGGGCAGGAGGGTTATACTGGCTAGATGTTATGCTAGGGCAATGGGAAGTAAGGTTTTTTTAATAATTTTTTTATTATCTTTTTTTATATATATTTTTTAAATTTTTTTTTTATTTAAATTTTTTTACATTTTTTTTTTTTATATATATTATTTTTACACAGAAATGGTTAGAGGTCCTCCTAGGGACCTCCTGAACGTGCCAGTGATGTCACAATGACATCACAGCTCACATTATAATTTTTTTTTTGTATTATTTATATTATTATTTTAATGATTTATTAAATATTATTTTTTAAATGAACTAACTTTTTTTCTGCTTTTCTCTTTCAGGACGGGAGGGGGAGTGAGAGAGATGGTTTCTCACTCCCCTCCCCGCGATCCCCCTGCACCGATCACACTGTGATCTCTATGCAGGTCCTCACAGACCTGCATAGAGATCGCAGCGTCTCTGTGCCTCATCGGAGGGCAGGATATCCCCGCAGGGGATATCCCTTCCGGGTTACGGCACTTTCAACTGTAACAGCTTATCGGCTTTCATGCCGGAAGCTGTTACGGGAGATCGGGCAGCAGAAAGCCGGCGATGCCGGCTTCTGCTGCCAGGGGGGAGTCCAGGCTGTCAAACGACAGCCTGGTCTCCCGTGCAGCGGCAGGGATGTGTCCCTGACGCTGCACGAAGGGCTGGACGTACCGGGACGTCCATAGGGGTTTCTTTGTGGGCGTTTTTTGGACGTCCCGGTACGTCTATAGGGGAATGAAGGGATTAAAGTGTTTGTGCATGTAAAATTAAATTAAGAGCACATCCTAATAAAGTTTGCATTACTGAATTAAAGATTAAAAAATAAAATATGAACATGTATATCCCCCCTCTCTGGTCTTCAATGGTGTCAGATACTAACACTTTTTGGGATCTATAGTATTGTAAAGTGCCATCTCAAGTATTATTTTTTTAGAGCAGGGGTGTCCAAGTTTTTTCTGCAGTGAGCCACTGCAGTGTGCGTGGGCCGCACTAATTTTTCACTGAGAGAAAATATGGCCTTTTAGCTTTACAATGCATATTAATACAGGGTTAATTTGGCGATAATGAAAAAAGCATTGGAAAAGTTTTTTTGATGAACTTTTATATGTCATTCTATCAACAGTAAATTACTTAACCCCTTAAGGACCGGGGTGGTTTTTTCTTTTTGTACCCTGTGGGACCGAGGCTGTTTTAATACTTTTGTGGTGCTTGTGTTCAGCTGTAATTTTCTCCATTTAGTGTACCCACATAAGTTATATATTGTTTTTTCAGGACAAGATGGGCTTTCTTCAGATACCATTATTTTGATCGTATCATCTTATTTACTATAAATTAAAAAAAAAACATGGTGAAAAATTGAAAAAAAACACATTTTATGACTTTTATTTGAAAAATCTTTTACTCACCTAAAAAAGCAAGTAAAAAACTAGCAAAATAGATTCTGCTACTTGTCCTGAGTTTAGAAATACCCAATGTTTTTATGTTTTTTTTGCTGTTTTTTGTAAGTTATAGGGCAATAAGTACAAGCAGCGTTTTATGATTTCCAAACCTTTTTTAACAAATCTGGTCAGTCTGCCTCCATCTCCTCTTTGGAACATCTTTGAAGCCGGTTAACTCAATTTAACCCATTCAAACCAAATATTTTTGAAAACTAGATACCCCAGGGTATTTCAAATGCTGTTATTTTAACCCTTTCCATGCAACAGTTATACAACCACACTTTGTCAAACTTTGTAATAGTAATTTTTTTTATTTTTTTTCACACAAATTGTACTTTAGTTATAGATATACAGGTTCTGGTATATGTCACTGTCAAACAACACCCCAATGTGTGTTCAGAAACATCTCCTGAGTACAGCGATACCCCACATGCATGGGTTTGTCAGATTGTTTGGCTGGTAAAAGGCTACTTTTGGGGCATGCATAATTCAGGTGGTCATTTGGTCATTCTGCCTCCATCTCCTCTTTGGAATATCTTTGAAGCCGGTTAACTCAATTTAACCCCGTCAAACCATATATTTTTGAAAACTAGACACCCCAGGGTATTCCAACTGCTTTTATTTTAACCCTTTCCATGCACCAATTATACAACTACACCTTGTCAAACTTTGTAATAGTAATTTGTTTTATTTTTTTTTTCACACAAATTGTATTTTAGTTATAGATATACAGGTGCTGGTATATGTCACTGTCAAACAACACCCCAATGTGTGTTCAGGAACATCTCCTGAGTGCAGTGATACCCGACATGCATGGGTTTGTCGTGTTGTTTGAGATTTAAAATGCCACATTTGGGAAGTGCACTTTTTTCTTCATTTTGGTCTGTACCTATGCCCTATCTTTGAGCTCGGCCACTCCAATTTACCCCATCAGCCATTTTTTTTTTATATTAGACACCCCTTGGGTATTTGAAGTGCTTTTATTTTAACTCTTTGTTGAGATTTGTGAGAAATTTTAGCACTTGCTCAAAATAATAAACTATTTTTTTATTTTATTTTTTTAATACTTTTTTTATATTTTTTTTTGCACATTTTGCTGGTACTGGATGGTTCATCTAGTGACATCACTGCATAATTGTTAAATGTTAGCACATTTTTTTTTATTTTTTGAATATTTTACTAATCACATTGTGATTAGAAAGCTGGGCTCCATTGACTTGCATGGTTGAATGCAGTACCTGTATTCAACCTGCAAGTGGAGCCAGAGTTCTTTAGAGGGTCTGGAGACCATCTAGCGAACTCTTTCATCATTATCGTTGATCGCCTCCTAAACGCTTTTAAAACAGGCGTCCGCCGCCATACAATGTATGGCGGCTGTTGACGCCCCGGGGAGGGGCCAGACATGGCCCCCGATGCCGATCTCGGCCTTGCTGAATGCCTCGACATCGAGGCATTACAGTAATGCCGTTTAAGCGAAGAAAGTGATCGTTGATCACTTTCTAAGCTTATTTAATTTTTTTGACGGTTCAGGACCGTCAAAGGTCATTACGTGACCGTTAAAAACTGCACAAGGCTGGAGCACACTATGGGTACAAGCTGGATTTAAGATGGCTGACGCACACTGGAGGCAGGGCCGGATTAAGACACACACACCAGGACAGGCTCTGTCACCCCGACACCCAAACACACACACCAGGACAGGCTCCGCCACACTGACCCCCATACACACACACACACACACACCAGGACAGGCTCTGCCACACCGACCCCCATACACACACACCAGGACAGGCTCTGCCACACCGACCCCCATACATACACACACACCAGGACAGGCTCTGCCACACCGACCCCCATACACACACACACACACACCAGGACAGGCTCTGCCACACCGACCCCCATACATACACACACACCAGGACAGACTCTGCCACACCAACCCCATACACACACACACACAGGACAGGCTCTGCCACACCAACCCCCAAACACACACACACACACACCAGGACAGGCCCTGCCACACCGACCCCCAAACACACACATACACACACCAGGACAGGCCCTGCCACGCCAACCCCCAAACACACACACACCAGGACAGGCTCTGCCACACCGACCCCCAAACACACACACACACCAGGACAGGCTCTGCCACACCGACCCCCTAACACACACACACCAGGACAGGCTCTGCCATACCGGCCCCCAAACACACACATCAAGACAGGCTCTGCCACACTGACACCCAAACACACACCAAGACAGGTTCTGCCACACTGACACCCACACACCAAGACAGGCTCTGCCACATGGACACCTAAACACAGACACACACACACACACACCAGGACAGGCTCTGCCACACTGAAGCATTAAAAAAATATTTTCTACACTGCTTTGTCATTAACTGCCACTTTTGTAGTTTTGCCCCCTTGTGTATTGATGCCCCAGCCCGGCCCCCTTTAGTATTGATCAATGTGTCCCCCCACAACCTTGTGTATTGCCCCCCTTTGTGCAGTTATGCCCCCACACCCTTGTATATTGATTTATGTGATGTCCCAGCCAATCCCCTCCCTTGTGTATTGATGCCCCCACCCTTTTTGTATTGGCTAATGTGATGCCCAACCACTGCCTATTGATGCCTCCACTGCCATGTGTATAACCCCCAGCCACCCCCTATTGATTTTGTAATGCCACACCCCAGCCACCCCCTTTTGTATTTAATTTTTGTCCCAAGGGAATCCCCCCCCCTTGAATATGTGTCTACTTTCCTATAACCCCTATTTGTTTGATAATACTTGTTTGATAATTTTTGGGGGGGTTTTCCCTGCTGCCCTGTGACGAACCTCTCCCCGTCAGGAGGAATTTTTCTGTGAGTCCGCCCCCTTGATCTTAAAAGGGGTGGGACGAAGAGCTGAGGCACTGCTGCCCCCGGGCGGCCCAGACGTGAAGTTCAAAGTAGCGCCGCACGTTGGACGCCCTTCCCTTAGAGTGTGTGTGGGGGGGGTGTCAATGCAAATTTTTCCACTTGGTAGACTTTCATAGCTTTGCTGTACTTCAACTTACATTAACTAGGGAAAACTATTTTTAATAGTTTAAGGAACACAGTGCATCTGATCACATGATAGTGGTAAAAAAGTAATTGTTTTCCCCTACCATTTCCATATAAATTACAAACTGAAAATAACAGTAACAGAATTATTTTCTTAAAAGCTCCACCCACTTGGTTGATTAACTTGTTGAGTGGCAGAGGTTGTTACATTTACTCTGGGAAGTTCCCCGCCCCGGTTGTCAGCCTTTCATTGGTAGCACAACATGCGCCCAAATCACAAGCCGAAAAGTGGTTTCAAGCCAAAAAAGTTATGGATGAAACCAAAAACATGCAAATATGCGTGATCGTGACACCCCAGAAACATTATATCGTATGAAAGATTTAAAAGTCTCCCCACTTACCTTTTTATGTGGCCCAAAGCAACCACAAATCCTTTTTCCCCCGTGTTCTAGGCATATTTGAAGATGAATGCTGCACACTAGGCTACCAGTTACAAAAAAAACAAAACAGGAATTTTACTCACCGTAAATTCTCTTTTTCCTTAATATAGTGGCAGTACACATGGGTGTTGCTCTTCCTTAGGGACAAGGATCTGAAATACAAAGAGTTAAAACCCTCCCCCTTCCCTAACTCCTCCTCTTCCTTACCCATAAGACCACACCGGACCAAACACAGCCAGTAAGTACCAAGAATACAAACATGCTTGAAAAATATCTTTAATGGTAGACAACATGAGGGAGGGAAACATGTACTGCCACTATATTAACGAAAAAGAGAATTTACGGTGAGTAAAATTCCTGTTTTTCCTGGCATAAAGTGGCAGTACACATGGGATATAGCAAGATAACCAAATGGGAGGGGGGAATACTTAAGAGGCCACTGACTGGTGCATCCTGCGCCAGAAAAAATGCCACAGAGGAGGAGAAGATGTCTAGTAAGCAATGCTGGACAAATGTATCGAAGGAACACCGGGTAGCTGCCTTACACATATATCTTCAGGAGATGAGTCGACTTCCCAAACCTAGACCCAGACATAGCTCTTGTGGAGCGAGTCAAAATATGGGACAAGATGACTTGCCTGCTGCTTGAGTGAGCTAGTCAAATGGTCACTGTAAGCTACCTCAAGATGGCTAGCATGATCTGAATATCTACCAAAAAAAAGGACAAACAATTGATCCGTATAGCGGAAAGCAGTGGTGCGATCTGTGGAAATGTCTAGAGCGCTTTGGACATCCCAATGTGCCATTGTCTCCTCTGGAAATACCTGATCCTGATGGAAAAATGGTGACCATAGCAGCTGAAGACAGAGCTAGTAGTTACCCAGTTGCCCTGCTGAAGTAAGAGTCACCAACAATGTCATCTTCACTGACAAAGACTTCTTCCAGCGGTTCGAAGGGTACAGAATAGAGAGCTAGTAAACCCAGGAAGGAAAAAAATGAGACTGACTGGTGGTTGCCGAATAGTTGCTGCTTAAAGAAATGCCTGATCAGAACATACAAGGCCAAATCCGAAAAGAGAAAAATACTGAGGGCCGATACTAGCCCTTTTGCGGTTGACACATTAAGACCTGCAAAGAATCTGTCTTGCAAAAAAAACATGAGGATGGAACAAGTAGAAATAAAAAACCCTGCATAACCAGGAGAGGAATTTCCTCCAAACCTCCGAATAAGGAGGACCTCAGCATTGTCATGGGAAAGTCCATTACCTCTAAGGACCCTCGCCAAAGCTAGACCATCAAAATGACCATCTGAAGGAATTCTGTTCTCCACCAGCTGGGACGAAAATGGCAGCTCCCAAACTCGAGGCCATATTGTTTAGCTCTGAGAACTAAGTCTGTTTTGGCCAATATGGGATAGATGTTAAGACCCTGGCCTAGTCTGTTCGAATCTTGAGGAGAACACGTGGGATCATAGCGAACCGGGGAAAAAAGTAAGCCATCCTGAATCTCCATATCACTGGCATAATGTACAACACCAGAGGGTTGACCCATGAATACAGAGAGGCTAAAACCCAGAAGATTGCTGTTGTCTCTAATTGCCACAATGTTAAAACCTGGAAGACCAAACTAGAACCAGGATGGAGAAGATTCTTTTGTCTAGGGAATAAGTCCGATCTGCTGATGTAGTCCGCAATACAATTGTCCCTTCCCCTGAAATGCGTGGCTGACAAATCTTGTGGTTTTGTTGAGCCCATTCCATGACTTCTTCCGAAAAGGCCTGAAGTTTTGGAATCCGGGTGCCGCCCTATCTGTATATATGATATTGTGGTAACGTAGTCGGATTGGATTCTTACAGCCTTCCATTTTAGCCAAGGACTGAACTAGTTGAAGGCCAAAAAAATAAATAAAAAAACGCTTAAAGATCTCGATCATTTGAGGACTGGGTAAGATTGTTAGTCACCGCTTGCCCTGCCTGAAGAGGTAACCAAAATGAGCTCCCCAGCCTGTTTAAGGCATCTGTGGTCAGAGTGATCCACAGATGTTGATGAAAGCAAAGACCCTTGCTGAGACGATCTGTCCACTTCCACCAGTTTAATTGGGCTTGGACACAAGTCGATGTCCAGATCTTCTTATTTCTGGGACAAATGCCCAAGGATGTCCCATTGAAGTGGCCTTATATGTGCTGTGGCAAGGAAACAGAGCCTGTCTATTTCAGTGGCAAGTTGGGCGCTCTATATTCCTAGCATGGGGGGTTAATTGCTGGAAGTCAGCCGGTGAATCCAATTATTCTGCACTGAGACATTTAAAGGGTGGCCGTTAGAGGCATTAGTTGTCTGAAAACAGGGAGAGAGGCAGTAACGCCAGAGTTCCTAAGACTTTATGACTGGGACAAGATTAGCTGACCAGTTTGTATAGGTAGTCTCCAAGATGGAGTAGGATTTGTTTCTTTGTTTTGTTTATTTACACTGTGAGGCGCAATACTGTGGACCTCAAAGAAAGCTACAATAAACCACATTTTGCTTTTATTCTGTTGGTGTTGGGAGTTTCTAGATTGTAACTGGGCCATCCTGCCACAGTGCCTTGGAGCAGCTTACTGCAGGGATACAAGTCGTCAGAATGCCCAAGATGCTCATAGCTTTTCTAAAGGGCCAGGTATGATTTTGTTCCAAAGCTGACACAACCCTTCTTACTTTTCTGATAGAGAAAGAGCCATAGGGAGGAGGAGTCCACTATCAGCTGCAAGAACTGCATACTTAGAAAAAAGTAAGGTTGGACTTTTATGATCAAAACATATCTGTATGAACCATCGCAGCCGACCACCAATTCCATCAGAATTAGTATAGGCTCTTGTTCTTTGGATGTTATTGAAACCTTTTGTCCTGTCTTTGTCTACAAAATTATGCGCCTAATAAAAAAAAGTTGAAAAGGCCTGTTCCATCTGGTCTTCTTATCCTGGGGAAGCGTACTCTTGCTTGATGTGCTCTGCCAATGGGGAAACAACGCCATCTTCATGAGAACGAAAGCCAGAGCTGAAAGTCGTCCAGGGATGGGATGACCCTGATACCTTATTCTCTGAAAGTTGAGAGACCCAAACTGGAAATGGAGAATTCTCGGCCCATTCCTTATAGAGAGCCTGAGGAATTTACTGGATGCAACTGCAATAGGCACATGCACATGAGCATCCTTCAGGTCCATGGTCACCATGTAATCTCCTTGTTCAGTAGTTGGCTGACTGTGAGGATAGATTTCATTCTAAAATGCTTGTATAGAATACAGGCCTAGACCATATTAAAACTGGACTAAAGGATCCAACTGGTTTGTGACCAGGAACAGCCTGGAGTAAAAATTCTGAAAATTCTGAACGTTTAGGATTCATTCTTTTAGAAGGGTTGCACATGAGACGAAGTTTTAGATATCCCACGTCTGCAGGTTTAAGACTTGTGTTGGCCATTTAAAGGCAAATCGTCCGCACTTTGTTCCATACTTGGTGACAATGCATTTATTGCCTAGAATTATTTCCTTCTGCAATGATCCTCAGGATCCAATTGTCTAAACAGCTTATGCCTTACAAATGTTAAATCAAACAAGGCCGACATAGATGCTGTCCTGGCCACTGATTCTTTGGCAGATACGACAATTATAAAAGGCTCAATTTCCTAAATTGGCTAGATACTTCTGTATCCGGTTCCCTCGACAGGAAGTACTCCCATCCAAGTGCTAACCAAGCCCAACCCTGCTTGGCTACTGAGATCAGACGAGATCAGGTGCATACATGGTGGTATGGCCGTAGGCCTAATGCCTGTTACCAGATGCGCCACTGAAGCGCTAGACAATGCTACTTGCACTGGAATGCTGAGGATTGGAACATACTCCTCTTAGGCAACATGCAAAATCCTTTGGATGCATCTCACGGATTACCTCTTGTAATCGTCTGGAGAGTTCTTATAAAATTTCCAAAGCTCTTGTGGAGGAAGGGAAGTTTTATCCTCTGACTCCTCACAAGATGAGCCTGAATTAATAGATTTTAAACACCTGGTATTCCCTGGTGGAAATTAACCAGGCCCAAGCCTGTTTAGCTACCGAGATTATGGCCATAGGCTAACTCCCCGGTAATCTCCCCCGAGGACAACAGATTCAGGAACCAACGTGAATGAGACTATCAAACTTGGGTTCCAAAGCAAAAACAGACGCAGTCTTGAATGGTTATGTCTTGCAAAATTGTCTAGAAGCCAACGCCCAAAAACTGCATGTCCTGAGCAATTAAGCTGGGCAAGGATTGCTAACTCCTTTATTCAGCCGTCCGGCAAGGGGGTGCACAAAACATACTTGGACTTAAAAGGAGCCTTAATCTTTAGAAAAAAATGTTACAGGGCAGAGGCTTTTTTTTAAGATTAAGATAAATTAATCATACCTTAAAAGGCCTCAATCCGTGTGGGGGGTTGGTGCCACGGATATCCAGTACTGACAAGCCCCACTGCTGTCAGACTCTGGACTGCACAGCTTTAAATTTTGTGCCCCGAAGATCGGATCCGCGCATGCTCTGTAACATGATCAGATCTTTGGCGGAATGCAACGCCTCCCAGGTGTGCATTCCACCGCTGTGCTACTGCTCCTTCCCTTGCCGGCTTGAAGAGAGAACTCTTATTCTGTTCCATAACATCCGCCGATGCGGATGTTCCTACCTCACTCTGCTCACCACCCGGGGAGCAATCGGATGAGGGATCCTCCTGGACACAACCCGTGTGCCCCACCGAACTACATGTTCGTCCCTGACAAGGGACAAGGAAGAACTGGCTGTGTTTGGTCCGGTGTGGTCTTATGGGTAAGGAAGAGGAGGAGTTAGGGAAGGGGGAGGGTTTTAACTCTTTGTATTTCAGATCCTTGTCCTAAGGAAGAGCAACACCCATGTGTACTGCCACTATATGCCAGGAAAAAAAAAAGCAGAGACCACGTGTGGTGTGTCAACGTTAGTCATGAGGGAACCCAAAACCATGAGTACAAAGTGGCTTCAACTGTTCTACAGCTGAACAAGCAACCTCATGATTTTGCTTAAACTATATATAAGATAAAAGCACATTGCCTACAGATTTCAAAGACATCCATTAATGTAATTATTTCACAGTTACAAATGTTTTCAGGTTTTACCTCAACCTTTTCACATTTTGTTCACATACCAGATGACACGCATTGAAGTCACTTCTTTTTCCAAACTGCATGGTTTCTGCAACCTTCCTTACCTAGGTTTGTAGGTATTTCTTAAAATGTCTCTTCATCAATCTAATTGCATTACGTATATTGGAGAGTTGATACACTTCTTTTTAACAGAGATGATGTATGTACAGTTGTGGCCAAAAGTTTTGAGAATGACACAATTATTAATTTTCACAGTCTGCTGCCTCAGTTTAGATGATGGCAATTTGCATACAGTCCAGAGTGTTATAAAGAGTGATCAGATGAATTGCAATCAATTGCAAAGTCCCCCTTTGCGATGAAAATGAACTTAATTCCAAAAAAACATTTCAGTTGCATTTCAGCCCTGCCTCAAAAGGACTAGCTGACATCACGTCAGTGATTTTCTCGTTAACACAGAGTGTTGACGTGGACAATGCAGGAGATCACTCTGTTATGCTGATTGAGTTAGAATAACAGACTGGAAGCTTTAAAAGGAGGGTGGTGCTTAAAAGCATTGTTGTTCCTCTGTTAACCATGGTTACCTGCAAGGAAACACATGCTCTCATTATTGCTTTGCACAAAAAGGGCATCAAAGGCAAGGATATTGCTGCTGGTAAGATTGCACCTAAATCAACCGTTTATTGGATCATCAAGAACTGCAAGGATCAATTGTTGTGAAGAATGAGTCAGGGCGCCAAAGAAAGTCTGGCAAGCACCAGAACCGTCTACTAAAGTTGATTCAGCTGCGGGATCGAGGCACCACCAGTGCAGAATTTGCTCAGGAATGAAAGCAGGCCAGTGTAAGTGCATCTGCACACTGAGGCGACGACTTTTGGAGGATGGCCTGGTGTCAAGAAGGGCAACAAAAAGCGATCAGGGACAAACCGATATTCTGCAAAACATACAGGGATTGGACTGCTGAGGACTGGGTTAAAGTAATTTTCTCTGATGAATGCCATTTCAGATTGTTTGGGGCATCCGGAAAAAAGCTTATCCAGAGAAGACAAGGTCTGCGCTACCATCAGTCCTGTGTCATCCCAACAAGCAAAGCATCTTGAGACCATTCATGTGTGGGGTTGCTTCTCAGCCAAAGGGGTGAGGCTCACTCACAATTTTGCCTAAGAACACAGCCATGAATAAAGAATGGTACCAATACACCCTTCAACAGCAACTTCTCCCAACCATCCAAGAACAGTTTGAGGAAGAATGCCTTTTCCAGCATTATGCAGCACATTGCCATAAGGCAAAAGTGATAACTAAGTGGCTCAGGGAACAAAACATCAAAATATAGGGGCCATGGCCAGGAAACTCCCCAGACCTTAATTTCATTAAGAACATAATCTTAGAGGCGGGTTGGCAAACGAACACATTTTGTTTTACAAACTGCAAGCATCGATTATGCAAGAATGGGCTGCCATCAGTCAGGATGTGGCCCAGAAGTTAATTGACACTATGCCAAGGCGGATTGCAGAGGTCTTGAAAAAGAAGAGTCAACATTACAACAAGACTGTGGAGCTCTGACAAAAAGATTTGGGGTACCTGCATTTTGGGAGAGGTTTTATGTGTGGTGTTTTACTCTTCATCGGGACAGGACTTACAGGACAGAGACCTCTATGGCCAGTGCATGCACCAAGAATGTATATCCAGCCACTTTTAAATGGTTTCAGCCAGAAGTAAACCTTGTGTATTTTGCAGTGACTACTGTATGTAAATTACCCCCTTTTACTGTTTTAAACACCGACGTGCTTACATTAAACAGAGTTCCTGATTTTACACTCAAGCATCTAGTGTCCACTGATGTTTCTTGAGGGGAATGCGTTAGCGGGCGATTTAATTATATCAACCGACAATAAGCGAGAGGTTCAGCAATCGGAGTAGCAGAGGAAGCTGACTTTAGCAGGTATACCCATTCAGGGTACCGAGATCAATTACAGACTTTAATCTCCAGGGGTTTTTGGTACCTCACATCCCAGAGCAATTTTGAAATTTTTACCATATGTGAACATGCAAAATAATTTTGAGGGCTAGTATATTAAACCCCAAAAAACTAATAATTTGCTTTACAATTCTCTTAAAATTTCTTCTTAAGCTGCTCCTGTTGAATAATGACAATTTGTGTTCAGGAACATCCCGATTACAGACATCCCCCCACACACACACATTTTTATGTCCTAGAGAGCCATATCCTTTATAGTACCCTATACAGTGGTATTTTTTTAATAGATATGGCTTAACGGATTTGGGGTTAGTGAACAGGGGCGAGGGGTTATACTTTTTACATGTAGAGCTAGAGCAATAGGATGTAAAGGTTTTTCTTATTATTAGTTTTATTTTTTGCACAGTTAGTGCAATATGGATAGAGATCCCTTTAGAAAATAATCTGTTCTTCTGCTGACAGAGGGTGTCCAGGCTGTCAAAAGATATTGGCATTAATAAAAAAATTAATTAAAATAAATATAAAACGGGTGTATGTGGCTGGGGGGGTAATACACATGGCAGTGGGGCATCAATAGACAAGAGGGTGGTTGGGCATTACATTAACCAATACAAACGGGGTGGAGGCATCAATACAAAAGGGGAAAAAATACAAAAGGAGCAGGTAATGTCAAAGCAGTGTAGAAAATAATTTTTTTATGCTTCAGTGTGGCAGAGCCTGTCCTGGTGTGTGTGTCTGGGTGCAGGTGTGGCAGAGCCTGTCCTGGTGTGTGTGCCTGGATGTCAGTGTGGCAGAGCCTGTCCTGGTGTTTGGGGGTTGATGTGGCAGAACCTGTCCTGGTGTGTATTTGGTTGTTTCCTGGCACTTTACTTACTGCAGGAATAAAAAGAACTATTTAATTTTTACTTATCCAGGACAAAACTTTCTTGGCTCAGAAATCAGTGAGAGGAAAAGTAAAGGTTTTGTGTTATTGTGTTTCAATCTGCATATTTTATTAAAAAGGATTAGTGGCACTAAATTGTGGCTTCAGGTATCCCATGTATAATGACTTTTTTAATGTACTCATATACTCCCAATCCCATCACATAAGATTCTATCTTGTATTATCTGCCGAGCGCTGATGTCATCTTTATCCAGTATACATTGATGCCAAGGAGTTAAGATTCTATTTTATTTATTTCCATAAAATGGCCACCAAAATCCTCAGCACCAGGCCCATGATGCTCTCAATCTGGCCCTGCCTCCAGTGTGCGTCAACCATCTTAAATCCGGTTTATACACACAGTGTGTTCCAGCCTTGTGCAGTTTTACTTGGCTAAACTTGTTTTTAATGGTTTGTGGACTGACTTTGTTTTACTGTTTAAGTAATTAAGTATTCATAGAAAAGCTGAACTTGATGTCTTTTTTCAGCCTATATAACAATGTAACTATGTAATTGTGTACTGATTAAAAAAACTTTTCCACTGCCTTTTTCATCATCGACAAATTAACCCTGTATTAATATGCATTATAAAGCTAAAAGGCCATATTTTCTCTCACATTTGCTCGATTATAAGACTAGCTCTGAAAAAAATGCTCTGAAAAATATCCCTCGTCTTCTAATCGAGGTCGTCTTCTAATCAGACCTCAAACAGCTGAAAAATAATGTCCGCTGGGGCCAGGCTGCTTACTGGTGCTTTGGTCATGAGCAGTGTCTCTTGTACTAGCAGCAGGAGAACAGGAAACCAGCAGAGTCGTCACATGACTCTGCCCCCCTCCTTCTTCCTCTGGGGGCGGGACAAGAGAATTTGCAGGGGAAGCAGCCGAGCCCCTGCAGAAGTCTGCGAGTGAGAGATCTGCAGTTCAGGTAAGGGGTGGGGGGTTTATGAGCAAGTATGTGTGGAATGAATGAGTATTTAAATGTTTGATAATGAGTGTGTGTGTGATAGCATGTGTAAGAGGGGGTGGGCAGCATGGCATAGGGAGGCTGTAATGACACTCCTATCATCCCCAGGTTCCAGCATATACTGGCTGCCTGGGCTTGATAGGAGTGTGATTGCTGTTAGCAGTATGTATATATATATATATATATATATATATATATATATATATATATATATATATATATATATATATATATATATATATATATATATATATATATATATATACATATATACACACACACACACACGCACACACACACTGCTCAAAATAATAAAGGGAACACTTAAACAACACAATGTAACTCGAAGTCAATCACATCTGTGAAATCACACTGTCCACTCAGGAAGCAACACTGATGGACAATCAATTTCACATGCTGTTGTGCAAATGGAAACAACAGGTGGAAATTATAGGCAATTAGCAAGACACCCCCAATAAAAGGAGTGGTTCTGCAGGTGGTGACCACAGACCACCTCTCAGTTCCTATGCTTCCTGGCTGATGTTTTGGTCACTTTTGAATGCTGGCGGTGCTTTCACTCTAGTGGTAGCATGAGACGGAGTCTACAACCCACACAAGTGGCTCAGGTAGTGCAGCTTATCCAGGATGGCACATCAACGCGAGCTGTGGCAAGAAGGTTTGCTGTGTCTGTCAGCGTAGTGTCCAGAGCATGGAGGCGCTACCAGGAGACAGGCCAGTACATCAGGACCGCTACCTCCGCGTTTGTGCAAGGAAGAGCAGGAGGAGCACTGCCAGAGCCCTGCAAAATGACCTCCAGCAGGCCACAAATGTGCATGTGTCCACTCAAACGGTCAGAAACAGACTCCATTAGGGTGGTATGAGGGCCCGACGTCCACAGGTGGGGGTTGTGCTTACAGCCCAACATCGTGCAGGACGTTGGGAATTGGCCAGAGAACACCAGGATTGGCATATTCGCCACTGGTGCCCTGTGCTCTTCACAGATGAAAGCAGGTTCACACTGAGCACATGTGACAGACATGAGTCTGGAGATGCCGTGGAGAACGTTCTGCTGCCTGCAACATCCTACAGCATGACCGGTTTGGTGGTGGGTCAGTAAGGGTGTGGGGTGGCATTTCTTTGGGGGGCCGCACTGCCCTCCATGTGCTTGCCAGAGGTAACCTGACTGCCATTAGGTACCGAGATGAGATCCTCAGACCCCTTGTGAGACCATATGCTGGTGCGGTTGGCCCTGGGTTCCTTCTAATGCAAGACAATGCTAGACCTCATGTGACTGGAGTGTGTCAGCAGTTCCTGCAAGAGGAAGGCATTGATGCTATGGACTGGCTCGCCCATTCCCCAGACCTGAATCCGATTGAGCACATCTGGGACATCATGTTTCACTCCATCCACCAACGCCACGTTGCACCATACTGTCCAGGAGTTGGCAGATGCTTTAGTCCTGGTCTGGGAGGACATCCCTCAGGAGACCATCCGCAACCTCATCAGGAGCATACCCAGACGTTGTAGGGAGGTCATACGGGCACGTGGAGGCCACACACTACTGAGCCTCATTGTGACTTGCTTTAAGGACATTACATCAAAGTTGGATCAGCCTGTAGTGTGGTTTTCCATTTTGATTTTGAGTGTGACTCCATATCCAGACCTCCATGGGTTGATAAACTTGATTTCCATTGAGAATTTTTGTGTGATTTTGTTGTCAGCTCATTCAACTATGTAAAGACGAAAGTATGTCATAGGATTAGTTCATTCATTCAGATCTAGGATGTGTAATCTTAGTGTTCCCTTTATTATTTTGAACAGTGTATAGATAGATAGTCAGTGTATATCTATACACTGTTCAAAATAATAAAGGGAACACTAAGATTACACATCCTAGATCTGAATGAATGAACTAATCCTATGACATACTTTCGTCTTTACATAGTTGAATGAGCTGACAACAAAATCACACAAAAATTCTCAATGGAAATCAAGTTTATCAACCCATGGAGGTCTGGATATGGAGTCACACTCAAAATCAAAATGGATAACCACACTACAGGCTGAGATATATATCCCTCCAGAAATGCCTTTTAACCCCCTATATGCCCCTCTGCCCCATGATATGCCTTTTAACCCCCTATATGCCCCTCTGCCCCATGATATGCCTTTTAACCCCTATATAGGCATATAGGGGTATAAGGCATATCATGGGGCAGAGGGGCATATAGGGGGTTAAAGGCATATCATGGGGCACAGTGGCATATAGTAGGTTCTAAGACATTTCTGGAGGCAGATTGGCATATAGAGGGTTAAAAGGCACATCATGGGGCAGAGAGGCAAATAGGAGGGTATAAGGCATTTCTGGGGGCAGAGTGGAAAGCCTGGGGGAAGATGTTCATAACTGGGGGGCAGGTTGGCAAATGAAAGGAAATAAAAACAAAAATTATTTTCCTCAATTATAGTGTGACAGAATGACCTGTCATACAGGGCCCCAAAGTACTCAGAGATGGCTCCAGCCTGGCTGTCAAACAAAGATAGCACAGCTAAGAACTCCATTGTTTAATTAATCCCATCAATACGATTGTTGCCAGGGGATTAAAGGTTGGGTTGTCTACATGCACCTATTTATCAATGTTGATTTGTGTTAATGATGTTCTGTGGATATATGAGTCTATGCTTTACAACAATAAACTGTTCATTCCTGCTGTACTCAATTCTAGGTAGTTGTGTCTACTTATTGGGTACACATAGCAGGGTTCCAAGGCGATTTTTCTTCCGTGTAGGGCTTTCCTCCCCGGATCCATGGTTTAGAAATACCCAATGTTTTTATGTTTTTTCTGCACGTTATGGGGCAATAAGTACAGGTAGCGTTTTGCTATTTCAAAACCTTTTTTTCCAAATCTGGTAATTCTTCCCCCCATGTGCCATTTGGGTATCTTTGAAGCCGGCCAATGCAATTTACCCCATCAAATCATATATTTTATTTATTTCCATGCACTAATTTTACCACCAGCCTTTGTGAAACTTTATGGTAGTACATTTTTTTTTGTATTTTTTTTTCACACGTTGTAATTCAGGTATACATTTATCGCTCCCGGTATATGTCTGTGTCAAACAACACCCCAATATGTGTTCAGTAACATATCCTGAGCGCAGTGATACCCCCCATGCATGGGTTTGTAGAGTTATTTGGGAGGTAAAAGGCCGCCTTTGTGAGGTGTGTATTTTTATGCCATTTAGACATCTGATCCTACTGCCCCATGCCCCATATTTGGGACATCTTTGAACACGGCCAATTCAATTTACCCCATCAACTCATGCATTTTTTAATACGAGACACCCTATGGTCATTTGTAATGCCAATATTTTAACTCTTTCCATGCTGGAATTTTTGTAACGATAAAGAATTTTAGGACTTGCTTATTAAAAACTTATTTTTTTTTTGGTGACAGTGGGGATTTTAACATTTTTGAACAATAATTTTTTTTAAAAAAACTTTAATTTTTTTTTTTTTTTTACTATTCATTCTCATTAGTGAGCTGGCCTCCATTGACCTTGCATGGTTGGATGCAGTACCTGCAGGAGGAGCTTGAGAGTTCTCAAGAGGGTCTGGATAGACGGTCTGTGAACTCAGATCTATTGTTAATGCCATCCTGTGAATGACGGCAACGTCATTTACAGGATGGCACTTTTGGTTGCTCTTCGGAGAAATCACAAGGCTATCGGGGTAAGGGGGTAATGTTACTGACATGCCTCGATATATATATATATATATATATATATATATACACACACACACTATATATAGTTATTTAAGAATCAAACATTTCCTCCAATTAGCGGGAGTCACAAGATCTTCAATATTTGAGGAGCTCCTTAATAAACACTATAAATCGATACTAATTTATCGGGTAAGATTAGTAAAGGAAAATTTGAAAATAGACGACCCTTTAACTAATAAAGAAAAATGGGAAAAATATACTGGTGAAATATACTAAAAAGAAGATTGGTTACAAGCATATAATCAAATTAAGAAATTCTCACACTATCTGGGTATGCATGAATTATATTATAAAATTATCCAAAGATGGTACAGAACTCTGGTACAGATCTTATAATATGGTAAGAACCCAGACAGTGTTGGACATGTGAAAAAGAAGAGGGTACAATTTACCATATGTGGTAGGAGTGTGAAGAGATGGGGAGAATATTAGCTACACTTTTTAAGGTAATAAAGTATTAAAATGCAAGATTGACCCAACTCCCGAACTACTCATTTTTTATATAGGGCTTTCCAAATTTAATTATACTCAGAAAAATTTCATAATTCAATTATTACTAGCCTGTAAGTTGGTTATAGCGAGGAATTGGAAAAAAATAGGGAGAATATCATGGGAGGAGATATACACACAAATTCCTCTTCCATTTTACATTGGAATTGGATACTATGCAAGTATGGGTAAATATAAAACATATTTGCATTTATGGACTCCGTGGACAACCTATGCACATGCGACATAAAGAGTAAAAATAAAAAAGGAGAGACAACTCAGATAAGTTAAGATTATACCTAAGTGGCTAATAAATTAAATATGGATGGTTGATAGATGTTGGAGAGAATTAGAGTTAAAATTAATTTATAAATTGGAACGCCATATTCCCCATAGGTTAAAACATAACTGAAATTAAGCTATAGTAAAACATGGAGGAAATAAGGGTCAATACAAATATGAATAGGTATGTACCATGTATTTAGTTATTTATGTAGTTATGTGCTGTACAATATACTTGTATTTATGTATGTGTTTGTTTATACTTGAAATAAAAAAAATAAAAATAAAAAGAATTTGGGAGTGTCTTGGCAAAACCCACAGTAGACTTATTTAAAAGCTGCTGTTGATAAGAGTAGTTCCAGAAGACTGGAAGTTGGAAATTACAGTTCTACTTAGCAGGGAGGACTCTCCAAATGAATACGTCTTACGTCAGTTGTTGAGAATTTAGTGGAAATCATTCCAGAAGATTGTTAAATATCTGGATGTAAATGGTTTACATGACCAGAAACAGATGAGTTTACTCCAGTGATATCTTGTCAAAGTAACTTAACTTATAAATGCCCATAGGGTGCCTAGTTTTAAAAAATGATGGGGTAAATTGAAGCTGATGAGCATCTGCGTGATGTGCGTAGACAACCTCTGCTTCTGGCCGGCACTTTTGCTGGAGCTTCTATGACTGAGCACTGGAAGGTCATGCGACACCGGTGCTCGATCATAGAAGCCTCAGTGCAAGTGCCAGCAGTAGCAGAGGATCACACAGATGCCCACTGGCTGCCCCTACTAGACACCAAGGAGTCTGGAGCATGGGGGGGAGTAAGTCTGGGGGGGCATATCAAGAATGAGAGAATGATCCGGGTCCCCTGTGGCAGATCCTCCTCTCTGGCAACCGGCAAACGGTGCGCAATGCATGCAGACAACCTCCGCTGCGCTGGCCAATACTTCCGCCAGAGCTTCTATGGTGGAGCACTGGAAGGCCATGTCACGCTGGTGCTTCATCATAGAAGCCCCGGCGGAAGTGGAGGACAGTAGCGGAGGATGTCTGTGTGCATTGAACAGATACCCCTAGCCCCACCGGCTGTCAGAGAGGAGGATCCGGGTCCCCTGCAGCGCTGTGGGGAATCTGGATCTTAGTGTTATTATCCAACCTCAATTTGAGGCCAGATTATAAAACAAGGGGTATTGCCTCTTCTAATCTATAAAATCGATTATATCAATTAGTTGTTGCAGCCCTTCTTCCATGTCATTCCCAGTAGCATTTAGAGGAGAAAAAACAGAATTTATTGCAGCACTTTTTTTTGCTGAATTTGGAATTTTCAGGCAGAGTAGTCGATAGTGTCAATAGTGTTGAATAAACTATGTGCAGATTCTTCAAATCTATTGCGTTACAAATCTGATATGCCAGCTGCATCTGTCCAAAACGTTGAGACAGTCCTAGTAGCACGTAACCCGGGAGGAGGTTCCTTCCCAGTCTCTGCATAAGCTTCCTTAATAGTCAACATAATACAACTTGGAAAAGTGGCTCTGGCCACTTTCTGCCCCTCTCAGTCCTGTTTGGATGCTGTCCTATTCATATAAATTTGCAGACATCTGCAGAGAGCTAAAGAGTGATGGATTCCTTCTAGGGACAGAAGACTGATAGACAGATCTCCCGAAGAAGATGTAAATTCAGATATACTTTAGGTACGTATTATAGAGGTAGGCAAAGAACACAATCATTCAAAACATAGCTCCTTAACAGAAAGTGCCGACAACTCTCCTACTCTCCTAGCTGAAGTGAGAGTTATTTGCAAAGCAGTCTTTATCAGGAATTTTACATATAGTTCTTCTAGAGGTTCAACTGGTGTTGTAGTTAGCTCGAAAAGAAACATAGTTAGATCTCAGGATGCTGACAAGCCTCCACATATTGCTTTTAGAAAATGTCTTACCTAATAATGTAATAGTAGTTGTGGATTGAGAAAAGCACTCAGCGCTGCCACTTGTACCTTTTAAAGTTGCTGGGAAAGACCTCTAAATCCCATCTGTAGGAAATCTAATATGAGGCTGAAAAACATCTTTGATACAGTGCCATCCACTAATATTGGCACCCTTGGTAGATATGAAGCTGTGAAATATTGTCTTTATTGTTTAACCTTTTTCTTCAAAAAATACAGAAAACCTCTGCCTTCATGATTATCAAAAAATTGCAGACACAACACATGTTTACCCCCCCCAATAATTAAGTTAAACCAATGGTGCCAATATTAGTGGAGGGCACTGTAGATGTTTATTAGTACTGTCTACCAGGACCTGAAAATTTTCCAGATTTTGGAATAGTGGGCATTGGTAACAGGCTTTGTACTGAGCACCACAGTGAACATCCATTCTGTTGACAGAATTAGATCAGCAAATTCCTAAGCCAGGCCATCAATCTCAAATAGGCTGGGTTTTGATGTAGAATGGATCCCTGATGCAATAGGTTTAGCCTGGCCTAGACCAACTCCGGTAAAGGCATCTAAAGTGACAGACTGACCTTCTGATGATAAAAGAAAGCCTTGGATATGAATGGCTGTCACGTTTGACACAGAATGTCTGCCCAAATGCCAATCATCCTGATTAGTTCTCCCAGACTGCCCAACCTGTTCAGGTAGGCGACCACTGTATGGTTGATGGCCTAGATGTTCACAGACATAGATCCTTAATCTTCAGCATAAATGCTTGAAACTGTCTTATGTGAAAAAGAGCCCAGAGCACTCTTGCGGATGTCCTCAATCTCGGAAGCTTAATAATCGGCCTGAGACTGTATCTTCACTGTTGTATAGACAGGTCTATGAGGTTCTGGAGCTTGCTTTCCGGAAGTGTGTCAAGAAGGTTGAAGATGGGAGTTTTTCAGATTTAAAATCCATCCCAAGTCTCCGAGTCCTATTGTTCTGTGAATATAAGAACGCAGAAGATTCTAGGATGTTGCTACCAGTAACCGCTTGTCTAGGAAAGGGATTATGATTATGCCTTTCTTCCATAACATTGCTGTAATGTCTGAAATAGGTTTTGAAAAGATGCAGGCTAAAAGCCATAAGGTAGTGCTTGAAACTGAAAATGCTGAATTCTTGGAACTGCTACCTGCAAAAACCTCTGGCACTCATTGCTTATAGGCAAATAAAAGGTTGAAGAACCACTGTTCTTAATTGGATTTTATGGTCTCGAACTTGCAAATAAAAACAATTTAGGAATCTTAAACCCACAGCCATGTCAAAGACCGGAGAATAAACCCTGTCTCTGACATAATGGAACAGAATTAAATCTTCTTTTTGGGTATGGTCTTGGATAAGAAGACAGTGTCTACCTTCTCAATGCCGACACTAAAATCTTTCAAACCACATAACTAGATGGTGTACGATATATATATATACTCACTGGCCACTTTATTGGGTACACCTGTTCAATTGCTTGTTAACACAAATGGCTCATCAGTCAATCACATGGCAGCAATTCAATGCATTTAGGTATGTAGACGTGGTCAAGATAACTTGCTAAAGTTCAAACCCAGCTTCAGAACGGGTAAGAAAGGGGATTTAAGTGACATTGAACGTGGCCTGGTTGATGGTGCTAGACTGACTGGTCTAAATATTTCAGAAACTGCTGATCTACTGGGATTTTCCCACACACAACCATCTCTAGGGTTTACAAAGAAAATTGTTGTCAGAAGTCAGAGGAGAATGGGCAGACTGAGATGACAGAAAGGCAACAGTAACTCAAATAACCACTCATTACAACCAAGATATGCAGAATATCATCTCTGAACACACATCAAACCTTGAAGCAGATGGTCTACAGCAGCAGAAGACCACAAAGGGTGCCACTCCTGTCAGCCAAGAACAGGAAACTGAGGCTACAATTCGCACAGGCTCACCAAAATTGGGCAATGGAAGACTGGAAGAACGTTGCCTGGTCTGATGAGTCTCGATTCTGGTTGCGACATTCAGATGGCAGGGTCAGAATTTGGTGTAAACAACATGAAAGCATGGATCCATTCTGCCTTATATCAACGCTTCAGGCTGGTGGTGATGTAATGGTGTTGGGGACATTTTCTTGGCACACTTTGGGGCCCTTAGTACCAATTGAGCATCGTTTAAACGCGACAGCCTACCTGAGTATTGTTGCTGACCACGTCCATCCCTTTATGACCTCATTGTATCCATGGTCTGATGGCTACTTCCAGCAGGATAATCCACCATGTCACGAAGCTCACATCATCTCAAACTGGTTTCTTGAAAATGACAAGGAGTTCACATCGCAATCCAAATGAGCACCTTTGGAAAGTGGTGGAACAAGAGATGCGCATCATGGATGTGAAGCCGACAAATCTGCAGCAACTGCGTGATACCATCTTGTCCATATGGACCAAAATCTTTTCCAGCATGAAGAATGTTTCCCGCACCTTGTAGAAAGTATGCCATTAAGAATGAAGGCAGTTCTGAGGGTACCTACTAAAGTGGCCAGTGAGTGTAAGGTAGAACCAATGAACTCCAGATTGATGTATCTTGATCTTTGGGGGCTCTGAATGGATTAGACCAAAAGTGAGGCAATTGTTTTCTTCTAGGTAGATAATGCTTGTTAACTGTTGTTCTTTCAAGGAGTGATTCAATTTCCAAATAGATCTTTTCTCACAAAAAGAAATTCCACACAAACTACATTTGGAGGCATTATCTGCCAAGCAAGAACACATCTTGAAGAACCAGTGTTGCTAGGGATTCTCCTGGGGACAGGATTTCTTGATTGGATTTTATGGCCTCATACTTGAACTTACAAATACAAATGATTTAGAAATCTTAAGCCCCCAACCATGTCAAAGGCCCTGAAGCATTTGGGATTGCAAAGACCGGAGAATGACTCAAAAGCCCATCTGTACTCTTCTGGACACCACTAATAAAGCAGAAGTTCTTGCAGGCATACATTCTGACAAAAAAGTTGGTCCTTTAATATCAGGAAGAATATGCTCTTTTCTGGCTCCTCCAACCACATCATTTTTAGTAGTTGCAGCCAAATCCTAACAGACTTGGCCATAGATGCTAAAGCAATGCCTTCCTTGACTATAGCCGCTAAATCTTCAAATGCTTTTTTGGCAGCCCCTTCTGCTTTACAGTCCTTGAAATTCAATAAAATGAGAAGAGTGGCCTTGCTGCTCTAGCCAAAACAAATTTAGGGGCAGCACATAACTCCCCTTGCAAAGGGGGAACAGCCCTGAGCCACCATCTAGAAAGAAAGAATTCTTACCTGGGAATTCCTTTTCCTTGTCCATTTCCAAGGTGGCACACTTTCTCATGTGCCACCTGGAATGGCAAGGAAAGAAAGAATTCTTACCTGGGAATTCCTTTTCCTTGTCCATTTCCAAGGTGGCACACTTTCTCATGTGCCACCTGGAATGGCAAGGAAAAAGAGTTTCTTCTGTAGATTATGCCTCTCCATAATAATGGAACAAAAACATTGTGCACCACAGAAGTCCCGGGTTTTTCTCAAAGAATGCTGGAGGAACTAGTCAGCCTTTATATCCATCCTATTTATCCATTTCCAATGCTGACAGTTCCAACTAATTTACTTGTTCCACCAATGCTTCTTCTGAGACCTCTACCTCTTCTTCAAAAGAAGGTTCAGATGCTGTTGAGCATGCTCACTCATGAGGTCTTACAGGGAAACCTTAAGGGGCTGAAGCCATGACGGAATTGCGTAGCTGCTCAAAATGTAGCTTCAGGGCTCGGGTAAGCAGGTCAGGTAGGAGCCCAGCTGCAGGGGATACCAGAGGCTCAGATTGTACCCCACGATGCATCATTAACAAAACGAAGGTACAGACAGGCAAAATGAAACACAGCAGGCTGAACCTTAATATGAGATGGTCTGTATTGAAGGAGCTGGCAAGACAGGTTAGTACAGACTGTAGACACGACCAAACAGAACACACAGAGCACAAAGGCAGATGTACAGCACGATAGCCCCCTAGTCAGGCGCAAGATAGTACTAGGATGCTGTAGCTGGACTGGCGGGGCCGCTCTCTCGAACACGGCTGTTTGGACCTCTTGAACATGTTGTTAATGCCAGTGATGTCATAATGACATAACTTGGCTGACTGTTTTTTTTTTTAAAATATATTTATTGTATTATTTTACCTATTTTTTTCTCTGTTTCTTTTTTCAGCAAGGGAGGAGGGTGAGAAAATGGTTTCTCACTCTCCTCCCTGCACTCCCCCTGCACCGATCACAGCGATCTCAATGCAAGTCCCCACACACTTGCATAGAGATCACAGCGTCTGTGCCTCATCGGAGGACAGGATATCCCCTGCAGGGGATATCCTGTCCTCAGATGACCTTCCGGGTGACGTCAGCAGTAACGCAACCCGGAAGGGAATGCCCGATCGGCGTTTAAAAATGTAACAGTTTTCCGGCTTTCATACCGGAAGCTGTTACATCAGATCGGACAGCAGAAAGCCGGCGATGTTGGCTTATGCTGTCAGGGGGGAGTCCAGGCTGTTGTTTGATCTCCCGTGCAGTGGCAGGGATGTGTCCCTGCTGCTGCAAGAAGGGCAGGATGTACCGGTAAGTCCATAGGAGATTCTTGGGATGCGTTTTTTGGACGTACCGGTACATCCATAGGGGACTGAAGGGGTTAAAGACCAAGGCTGTTTGAAGTCATTTCCCACTAACTTATTTAGTTAACCCCCCACAAATTATATTTTTTCAAGAAAAACTTTCTGAAATCCTTATTATATATAATAAACCATTATTTAGTATGAATTAAAATAAAAAGTAGAAACAAAATAAGAAAAATAAATTTTGCATGGTATTATCCATGTGATGTATAATCAAATACAAGTAAAAAAAAAAAATCCATGTAAATATTTGTGCTGGATTTTTAAAATACCTCATATGCCTTGTAATTTTTTTTAATCAATTTTTGTAGCGACAAGGATAAGCATGAATTAATTAGAAAGAAAACAAGTGTTATGCTGCGAGTTGTGCCCAATAGTGGGTAGAAAAATCAAAATGGTTTAATAAAAGTATATATTTTTTGAAATTTGGGAAGCCAAATGATTTCATTAGGGGTATTTGAACACTTTTTATTATAACATTTTAGTGTCAATCTGCACCAAACATTACATTAAAATGAGGGTTCCCCCCCCCTCCATTTTAACAAACACATTGCAGTATATCAGTAGATTTCGCCACCACAGAAACACGCCACCCAGTACAGCGATAGTCCACATGCATGGATATGTCGAGCGGCACACCAGCACCTTTCAAAGTTGAGTTACGGCAGGAACACAAAAAAAGAAAAAATAATTCCCACACACTTTGCAGTTCCATCACCTCAATTTACTCTTCTACAGGACCTTAATGTTTTTGTTCTACTTTTTCATGACAGACACATTTTGGGATGGATGGTTCACAATGAGCTACCTGAAAGGAGAAAACAAACACAAAAAAGGTATCTTCCACTTCTCCTGAGCATGGAGATATGACATATTTGTGTTATGTCAGTGATACATAGTAATAAGAGACTCCTCAATCATGAGTGCAAATGCTTTTGGGGTACAACACTGAAATAACCCAAACTATGTTCCCTGAAAGCATATCACCTGAAGATTTACCTTTCTATATGGCCCGCCGCAAACACAAATCTAACGAACACATAATTTCAGGCAGGTTTTTCCCCTCTTTTCACACGCATACATTGCACATCAGGCTGCCTAACAAGCAAGAAAACAAAACAAAAAAATGTGAACACCCCTCCTTATTTAAATTAAGGGTGCACTGATATATTGGTGGCCGAAATATATCGGCCAAAAGGGCATTATCGGCAAAATGCCGGAAAAAAAAAAACAGCTGAAAAAAATTGTCAGCAAGGGCCGGGCTGCTTACTTGTGCGTTGGTCGCACGCAATGTGCGAGCAGCGTCACTTGTACAGGCCAGGAGAAGCAGAATCCAGCAGTCACGTGAATGCATGTCACATGACTCTGCTCCTTTCCTTCTTCCCCTGGGGGCGAGGCAAGAGAAGTTGCTCGCACAGCAACACAGAGAGAAGCAGCAGGGCCCCTGCACAAGTCTGCGAGTGAGAGATCTGTGGTTCAGGTAAGGAGGTGGGTATATGAATGAGTGAATGAATGTTTGTGAATGAGTGTGTGTGTGTGCGATAGCAATAACAAAAGTTATGGTGGGTAAAGTTGATGGAAAACCCTTCCACTTAAAATTAAGGGGGTAGTGGAAGCATTATTAAACACTCATCTACAGACACCAGACAAGCCAGAAGGCTTGTTTTTTTTCCCCTCAGAAATCTCATGGTGCTGCCACAACCACATGGGATTCTGGGTAGGCGCATGCAAATAAGGTCAACAATGATCACCTTTTGCCTCGTTATCCATTTTATACATGGAACCCTTGAAAGTAATTGCCCGCTGTACAGCTAAATAATGTTATATTAAAAACACCGTGTCAGTGGATGTTAATCAGCATAACAGCACTCCTCATACAGAGCCCATAATCCTGGGGACTTCACCTCACTTCAACTAACATCAACGTCACATCAACTAAAATACAGAAGATCTGCTCAGTGGTCTACTTCCTCCGGGAAGATCTGGCGCACACAGCCAGAAACAAATAGGGCTGCGTGTGGCTTGGACATTGTGCAAAAATCTCATCATATCCAGCGCAACCAAAAGACAGCATGGGAGAATAGGCTGCAGTGGCGTCCTTCCCCTAATTGGATGATATCTGTAGGGCTGCAACTAACGATTATTTTCAGAATCATCGATTAGTTGGCCGATTGTTTTTGATTAATCTGATAAAAAAATGTGTCGTCGTTGTGACGGGACCGACCTGTACCCCGACTGGGTACTCCCGCCAAACGTTGCTTCCTCCTGGCGGGACACCAACAAGTAACCCCTTCAGCACCAGGCAGAACCAGCGTTGTAGATAGAAGGAGGGACGTTGCTGCACCGAAGCCGCATTGGCACTGTGGCTATCCGAAGCTTAGCTACACAGCGTGGCTACAGCCCACCCCAAACATCAGGCAACACTCATGTTGAGGTGAAAGCAGGACTCATTTATTAAAGCCAAATACAGAACTATATATACACAAGTAGAAAAGGGGCAAGACAAATATCACATGATCCAATTACCATGTCAGGAAGGAAGTAATTAGATCAAATCCTGCAACACAATATCCGGGGGAAGGATAGGATGACACGAGACATAAATAATGACATTAACTGGGGACGTAGACGTGGGATGATGAAAGACATATAATTGGCTTAAGACAGACAATGGCCAGGACACAGGGATAACAGGAGCTCACAGGATTAACAGCTACCTGTTATGTAATTGATAATTAAGTATGCAGCAGTGACACCTAGTCATACCTACAGGGGGTCTTAAGACAAGGGCTAACACACAATAACAGGGGAAACATTTCACACCTATACAATTAACAATGTTAAGACAATCAGCCTTCTTCCTACCACAGGATGTCCAGCTGACGTTACAGTTTTGAGACTCTGAGTGCTAAAACATGGGGAACATCAGCAGAAACTGAACCCCTGTATTCACACACAGAAGTCTCTACAAGGTCTGGGCCCATAGTCGATAGGGAGGAGGCTGGCTCTCAGGCCTCCAGTGATGGAGGGTTCTGTCACAGTCGTACTCCGTGCACACACTTTTATCTCTATAAATCTATAGAACCCAAACACAATTATGGCCGCAACTAATTTATTTTCATAATCCATTAGTTGGCCGATTCTTTTTTAGATTAATCTGATATTTTTTTTTGTTTATTTAAAATAACTGGATATATACCCCAGAAATGCCCCTCTGGCCCAGATATGCCTTATACCCCTTATATGCCTTATAACCCCCTGATATGCCACTCTGCCCCCCTATATGCCTTATGCCCCCAGATATGCCACTCTGCCCCTCCACCCCAGACTTGCCACCCTGGTGTCTAGAGGGGACAGCCAGTGAACATCAGCGTGCTCCCCGACACTTCACCCGGGGCTTCTATGACGGAGCACCGAAAGGTCATGTCATGTGGCGCTCTGTCATAGAAGTCCCAGCGAAAGTGTCGGGGAGCAGCGGAGGTTGTCTGCGCATATCACGAAGATGTCCACCGGGTATCAGAGAGGAGGATCCAGGTTCCCTGCAGCGCTGCGTGGGACCTAGTTCCTAGCAGCAGGGCTAAATTGAAAGAAAAAAATATTGCGCATCCCTGAGGTGCCAACATACCATATAGTGTATGGCAGTGTTACATTGTCATAAGAAGCCCTCGAATCATGAGTGTAAAGTGTTTCAACCAAGAAGGCAAACATTTGGAGGTTAAAACATCAAAAGAACCCACATAAACTACACATTCCCCGAAAGCACATCACTGAGGAACTCAAATACTTACTTATCTTTCTTAGTGGACTGCCACAACCACAAAACACGGGATATTGAGGTTTTTTTCTTATCTATTATTCATAATTCTTGCATGTATCAGGATGAGTGGTACACTTAAGAATTTTTTTCTTCAGCACATAGCATGCATTTTGCAGGTGTTCCTTCTCTGCCTTTTTTCGTATTGCTTTTCACCTTCGTGATATCTAGTGGTTAGCTTTGGGGACAGTAAAAGTGTTAAGTATGGTTAGATGTTAAGGTTAGGTTACAGGTAGTCTACATTGAGAGGGGTAACAATGAGATTAGGTCACTGGTTTGAACTACAGGACTGTCTTAACTGACAGCAACTGAATTTGAAGCACCTTTGACTTTCAGCTCAGTTTTTGTGATTATATTTAAGCCTGCATGATCGCTCTAGTGAGACAATCACAGGCTCTGGAAGGGCTCCATTTGTCTGTTTCTGATTTGCCCGCACCTTGAGGCAGGGAGCAGCAGTCCTCTCCCACACCGATTACGGCAAAAAAATTGCTGTCATCTGAGAACAGTGGCGCCTCCAGGAAGAATATATAGAATATATATATATAAATAATAAGAATAAATAGATATATATAAATAAGATGTAAAGAGGTAAAGCTTTCAAGAGTTTTTTCTCTCTTCCTCAGGTCTAAAGCATTACCTTTGCTTCCTTATGGGGATATATTCAGTATCTGCCAAAGTCAGGGCTCGACAAATTTGTTGTGAATCTAGGCGCCAGGTAAAAAAGTTAGGAGCCAGGATTTTTTTTAAACTAACAGTTGGTCAGGAGTGATCATTATCAGCCCGCTTACTAAAATCACAGCGTTTGACCTGGAAGCACCCTGGACTTTCAGGTCAGTGCTGGTTTTTTTTATTATTATTATTATTTTAACCCTTTCAATGCTGATGTTCCATTGGAGCACAGCATTGACTGATATTTAGTCCCAACAAGCTTGTGGGGACAAATGTTAACCTCTGCAATGCCACGAATGTGTCATACACAATTGTGGCATTGAAGAGGTTAACGCTGCAGTGTCGCTCTCAGGGAGCGATCAGGCAACAGGGGAGGGTTGGGGCTGCTCTCCACACTCATGTGGAGACCAAAGAACCCTCTCCCCCTGTCCCTGAAGCTGCCTCTGGCAGCTGGGACTCAATTGCTGGTCTATAGACCAGCTATTGCAGGGGGAGTCTCTGATGACTGCTGTAGGCTTCCATGCCTACAGAAGTCATCAAAGGGCTTATGGAGGCTCGTTTTTGCTGTTGCTGGTCTGCCTGGGCTTCCAGGTAGACCACCAGCAGCAGAGCCCCGTACAAAACGGGAATTAACCCCTAAATGCCGCGGCATTGACGGGGTTAACGCTGCACTGTCGTTCTCATGGAGCGATCAGACAGCTGGGGGTGTTGGGTCAGGTCCCCACACTTGTGTGGGGACCCAATCAACACACAACCCACTTCCCTGAAGCTCCCTGTGGCAGCTGAAAACACGATTGCTGGTTTTGCAGCAACCGCGTTTTCGGCCTACAGGCTCACTCCGTGGGAGTGATCTCAGGCTCGGGGGCGGGCTCGGAGTGGCTGTGCTGTCTGCCCAGACTCCTGGGCAGACAGCAGCAGCAGCGCCCCCGTGTGGTGACTCAGCCTCTTACATGCACAATTTTTTCTGGATGTAAGAGGCTGACAAAACCTAGGGGATTTGTCGAGCCCTGGCCAAAGTAATGTAGATTGGATAAGCAGTATCAGTCCAGTAGACAAGAGGTAAAAAATACCAGAGTACTGCGATATGCAATGATACCTTTTTATTGGACTAACGTAATACTTAAAAGACAAGCTTCGAAAAGTTTTTATCTCTTCCTTGGGTATTGCTTCAGATCTGAGAAACAGAGGAAAACTCTTGAAAGCTTTTCTTTATAGTTTACAAGTGCAAAGACAGAGCGACAGGCTCTTGCGATGTCTGGTTGTTGTGAGCAGAGCTGTAACTAGCTCCTTTTGTGGCAGAAGCAAGAATGGAAAATTGGGCTTTTTTTTTTTTTTTCTTTACACTGCCCTTACACACACCTATACATATGCACTGCCCTTGCATGGTACTGCCTATACACGCACATACTGACTGGCCGCTTGCAGCACCCCTTTCTTCCCATCATCTACCCTCTGTTTGCCCTATCAGATACCCCCTTCCTCCCTATCCTTAGCTTTGTCCTTCTCTTCCACTCCTTATTTCTTGTCGAGGGAGCGTGAAGTCTGTGTCTGTATGTTCAGATTTCTCCTTTGCTGCTCCGTGGCAGCGCACACAGTGGAGGCTTCAAGATCGCAGCCCTGTTAGCATTCTCCCATGTACCTCTCAAATTACACCCCAACGTCTCGAGTCGCCAGGGCCGCCACTTCAGACCTCTGTTTTATTGTTCCTTAATCACTATGCACCAGTTAATGATGCAGAGTGCAGGGATAAGACGTCATATATCCCAGCGCTCATCACCAATTGCCAGTGCATAGTGATTAGGGAGCAGGGAAGCGGAAGTCTGAAGTGACAGACCTTGCTCTACCTAATGTTGGGCCGGTTAGAGGGAGATTCTGATCCCCCGACCCACAATCTTGCCCCTACCTTGGCGTGGCCGCTTCTGTTTTAGGGGATGGCAGCAATGTGATTCGTCAGGGGGCTACCATAATGCGTTGCCTGTGCAAATGCCCAATGTGCCTATACATTAAGATGGCACTGAGGTATGCCACTTCTGCTGAGGCTGTTCCACTTACCTGACACCCTCTCAGTAAAATAAAACTTCCTTAAATTTTTCTAAGCCTCTGACCTCCTAGTTTATGACCTCTTGTTAGTGATGGGAAGTTCGGATCATTAAAGTGAATCGGATCATTTCGATTCGTTCACTGAAATGATCCAATTCATGATCCGGATCTTCGGATCACTCAGTGTGCCTGCACGGAGTTACTGTTTTCCAGTAACTCCGTGCAGGCACACTAACGATTGGCCCCGCCCCTTTCATTGTGAATCCTCCCCCCCTGCCTCCAGTGATGTCAATGAAGGCAGAGAGTCGTTCAAAGATTCGGATCTTACAGGGATCCGAATCTTACAGTGATCCGGATCACTGTAAGATCCGGATCATTGTAAGATCCGGATCTTTGAACGACTCTCTGCCTTCATTGGCATTCTAATCATTCAGAGAATATCACCATACTGTTATAAATAATACATTAATAATCACTGCCCCCAGGATTTACATTCCCCTTTACCTGCAACTGCACCTTAAGCTAACTTTATTAAATTAATTAAATTAACCCTCACCATTAAATTAACCCTAAACACCCCATCAACCATGACTGCCCCTAAAATTAACCCTTAACACCCCATCAACCATGACTGCCCCTAAAATTAACCCTTAACACCCCATTAACCATAACTGCCCCCAAATTAACCCTAAACACCCCGTTAAGCATAACTGCCCCCAAATTAACCCTAAACACCTCATTAAGCATAACTGCCCCTAAATTAACCCTAAACACCTCATTAAGCATAACTGCCCCTAAATTAACACTAAAGACCCCATTAAGCATAACTACCCCCATATTAACCCTAAACACCTCATTAAGCATAACTGCCCTTAAATTAACACTAAAGACCCCATTAAGCATAACTGCCCCCAAATTAACCCTAAACACCTCATTAAGCATAACTGCCCCTAAATTAACACTAAAGACCCCATTAAGCATAACTGCCCCTAAATTATCCCTAAACACCCCATTAAGCATAACTGCCCCTAAATTAACACTAAAGACCCCATCAACCATACCAATTTATTAGGTAATTTATCTGGAGTATATGCAATTAATTTAGGGGCAGTTATGGTTAATGGAGTATTTAGGGTTAATTTCAGGGGCCGTTATGGTTAATGGGGTCTTTAGGGTTAATTTCAGGGGCCGTTATGGTTAATGGGATCTTTACGGTTAATTTCAGGGGCAGTTATGGTTGATGGGGTATAAGGGTTAATTTTATGCTGATGACTGTGGGTTAATTTAATTAATTTAATAAAGTTAACTGTAGGTGCAGTTATAGGTAAATGGGGGCAAACTCAGGGGAATCTAAATCCTGGGTGCAGTGTGAACATTATTAATGTATTTATTTATAAAAGTATGGTATCAGTAATATTCTCTGAATGATTCGAATCTCTGTAAGATTCGGATCCTTGTAAGATCCGGATCCCTGTAAGATTCGAATCATTCGACTCTTCGGTTCATTCGACTCTTTGGTTCATTCGACTCTTCGGTTCATTCGACTCTTTGAACGACTCTCTGACTCTATGAGTCATCGTTCCTGTGTGAATTAATGAGCTGTAACCTGACCCCAGAGTCTGTGTCTGAGTGCTCTGCAGATGACTCACAGCTCTAGGATCAGGTTACAGCTGCATGATTCACAGACTGAACCGCTACAAATGAATCGTTCAGTCTAGTGAACCGATTCATCCGGATCACTAAAAAGAACCGGATCAAATGAACGATTCGTTCATGATCCGGACATCACTACCTCTTGTAACAATCTCTCTTCCTTGCAGGAGGGAGGTTTATCTGAACTTTGTTACATCTATTTATGCATTTAAAATTTTGTATGACATCACCTCTTTCTCTTTTTTTCATTCAAGCCTCTAAACTCTCTACATGTCCTACAAACTCACTTTTAGTGAATAAACCCCATACATTCTAGTGACCTCATCACAAAAACAGAATGCTCCTGCTGATAAGAACATTTATCTGATTACTACAGTGAGAATGTTTGAGATTGAACAGATATTCCCTAGGATTGATTTTAATTGTGGTTACAGCTTCATGCCTTTCTGTGCAAAGTACTTCTGATGCAAGTTGTATACCAAATATGTAAACAATAATATCTGGTCATGTTGGGGGATGTACGCATAATAAACAAGTTACAGCTTTAATCGTAAACAGGGTATTCGAACAATGTTGGCATAAGAGATAACCTCCCTTTTCAGCGCTCACCTGTACATCCCCCGGAAAATAAATGACATGGTGTGGCCTTTGTCCTATCTCCATAGCTGGGAAAAGCAACATGTCGTTACTTTTAGTAGGAGCGCATCCTGGAATTGCCGGCAGCCTGAAAAGCTTGGGTGTGGTATACATCGAGCTCACACCTGCACACATACCGACAGCAACGTCCACAGACTGGCGCAACAGCATACGACCACTGATTGCAACTCGTCTCAGACAGCGAAAGAAGCTGTGGTGGCTAAGCGCCTACGACTGTCGCTAAGGATCGCACGTAACGACGCTTGACGTCAGTGGGAGGTGGACAAAGAGACGTTATTAAAGTAACGACTAAGAATTTGGAATACCATGTTGTAAAAACATGTGGTGGATTAGCTGGTTAGTGTATTATATTCATTATTTACCACGACAAGAGAGGTTTGAGCAATACGTGAGTTACTTTTTTTTAAGAACTACTAAAGTAAATTCTCTACCGAGAGAAAAGTATCGAGTAAAAGTGTTTACCTCACGGTGGGTTAGCCATCTGCTTAGAGTGTATGCATTAGTATAAACGGTCAAAACATATCGTCAAAAATACTATGTGCAAAATTGCCTGGTAAGCGAAAGGTATAGAGGGATATGCGTTTTTAGGTGTTGCGTTGAATGCTATCAATTCATGTGGTAGTCGGGGTTACCTGCCTAACATTTGCAATCAGAATCAGTAAAGCAGGTATGGTGCTTTTTGCACTCACCAACATTTGACAAAAAGAAAACCATAACCTTCATTTAACCCCTTCAGGGCCGTTTTTTTTTTTTTTTTTTTGCGCACTAAATGACCGGAGCAGTTTTTGTGTTTTTGCTATGACTTTATTCAACTTTATTAACTCATTTAGCGCACCCCACCCTTTATATTTGTTGTTTTTTTTTCAGCCCAAGTAGGGCTTTCTTTCGAAATAATGATATATATATATATATAAACCATTAATTAGTATGAAAAATATCTAAAAATGTAGGGGAAAATTAGGCAGCAGCAGTGCCCCAGCAATCACTACGATTGTTGTGGGGGCATTTTTTTATTTTTTGCGCAACATATCAGGTAGTCACAGAACCAATGAGCCTACTTGAGCATGACGTACCTGGTCCATCACAGGATGTGAAGGCGTTAATCCCTTTACAACCAATGATCTGCCTGCCAAGTCATGGCATGGCCACAAAAGTTATACATTGGTTTTTGTTCAGAACAAGAAGGGCTTTCTTCAGATATAATCATATAATTGAACCCCCTCTAAAAAAAATAAAGTATGATTAAAAATTGAAAAAAGCACTTTTCTCACTTCTATTTGAAAAATCTTTTAATTGTTATAAGGCATATTTGAGCGGCACAGTGACATATCAGGGGGCACAGTGGAATATCAGAGGGGCATATATGGGGTATAAGGCATATCGGTGGGACACAGTGTATAAGGCATATTCGGGGGGGCAAAGTGGTATATCTGGGGTATAAGGCATATTAAAGGGCACTATGGCATATCAGGGGGGTATAAGGCATATCTGGGGAGGACGGTGTGGCATATCTGGGGGTAATAGGCATACTGGGTTATAAGGCATATCAGGGGGTATAAGGCATATAGGGTGTGACGGAACCCTCCATCACAGGGGCCCCTGGAGAGGCCTATTGACTATGGGCCCTGACTTTGTATCATCCCATCACTTGCTGAGGGGATTATCTCCAGCAGACAACCAGGATCTGCAACCAGTGAGTGACCACCATTGTTTTAGTTTAATGTTGTATAAATCCGCCCCCCTCCCCCTCCCCTTAGTTCCACCACTACAGACATTTACCCCAGCCAAACCTTGGAACTGTTTTCGGCCGGTAATAGTGGAGGTTGGGAGCCCGTTGTATTGTTAATCCTGTTACTGCCCCTGTTGTCTGTGGGAGGCAGTTTAACCCCTTCAATCCCAGGGGTTTTTGGTACCTCAAAGCCCAGAGCAATTTTGCCATTTTTGGGGTATGTCGGTTTAGCGATTATTCTCTGTTCCTGTGAATAGTGTACCCATGTAAACTATATATTGTTTTTTCAAGGAGAGATAGAGCTTTCGTTTGATACCATAGTTGGATGATTAGCTGAAAATTTAGAATGAGAAATTTAGTAAAAACTAGCGAAGATTAGAAAAATAAACTAATAAACTTTTTTTTTACATTTTCCCTCTGAATCCTCACAAAATTAGGTAAAGTGATGGAAAATCCCCTCCAAGTTTATCAATTCAGGTGTCCTGATTTCAGAAATACCTAATTTATATAGATTTTCCAGACTTTCCCAGCACCAGGGAGCATACTATTAGGTGTACAATTTTGTATAATTTTTATGCCTATGGCTTAACCGGTTTGGGGGTTGTGAACGGGGGCAGGAGGGTTATACTGGCTAGATGTTATGCTAGGGCAATGGGATGTAAGGTTTTTTTAAGAATTTTTTTTATCTTTTTTTATATATTTTTTTTTATTTTAATTTTTTTTACGTTTTTTTGTATTTTTTATGTATTTTTTTTTTTTACACAGTAATGGTAAGAGGTCCTCCTAGGGACCTCCTGAACATGCCAGTGATGTCACAGTGACATCACAGCTCACATTATAATTTTTTTTAGTATTATTTATATTATTATTTTAATGATTTATTTAATATTATTTTTTAAATGAATTAACTTTTTTTTTTTTTTTCAGCTTTTCCGTTTCAGGACGGGAGGGGGAGTGAGAGAGATGGTCTCTCACTCCCCTCCCCGCGATCCCCCTGCACCGATCACACTGTGATCTCTATGCAGGTCCTCACAGACCTGCATAGAGATCGTAGCGTCTCTGTGCCTCCCCTGCGGGGATATCCTGTCCTCCGATGACCTTCCGGGTTACGTCAGCAGTGACGCAACCCGGAAGGGAATGCCCGATCGCGCGTTTGAAACCGGCAAAGCCGGCTTCTGCTGTCAGTGGGGAGTCTAGGCAGCCTGGTCTCCCGTGCAGCGGCAGGGATGTGTCCCTGATGCTGCACGAAGGGCTGGACGTACCGGGACGTCCATAGGGGTTTCTTTGTGGGCGTTTTGGGGGTGGTTTGTATCCTAACATAAAACAAGATATTGGGATACAAACTGCCCCTTAATTTGCCTCTCAGAGACAACAGGGGCAGTAAAGGGATTAACAGTACAATAGGGTCCCAGCCTCCACTATCTAATACTGGCTCAAATCAGTTTCAAGGTTTGCCCTGTTGTCAGTGCTTCAGCTGGTGGTTGGGGCTCTGGGCTAACTGCCCAACATTCCGGGGACCCAGGTGTGGAGACCGCAGTCCCATCCACTACCACAGTCTCTGGGGCTGCCTGATTGGACCTTACAAGGTTGCTGTGTTCTGGCTCAGGAAACAGGGAAGGCAGCAGGCAGAGGCCAGCGGCACTCTGCCCTGATGGCAGCTTTTCTACTGGGTGGGTGCTAGTGGAAACTGCAGTCCCATCCACTACACCCAGAAAACTTTCTTCCTTTCACTGGGAAGGGAAGACAATTGCATGCCCACCCAGACCAGCATCCTCAGATGTAAAATCAATTAAATCTACAATCTCTGGATCCAGTTGTAGTGTAAAGTCACATAGCTCCGGTATCGTATCGGGGTTATCTGCCCAGTATCCCTGTGACTCAGGGGTGGAGACCGCAGTTCCATCTACTCCGCCTTGGTCAACATCCTCAGATGACCATTCCATAAAATCCATGGACACTGGGGCATTCTGCTAGACATGGTGGAACGTTTTTTTTAATATGCCTTCTCCAGTTCCCACTCCTGTGTAATTAAAAAGTCTAAATCACCTCTCAGTCCTAGTGCATCTGGGAGGTCCATGTCCCTGAAATCCCGGATGTCCTCAATCCGCCACTCCACTATACTGCCGAAGTCTGGATCCTCCTTAAGACTAATAATAATCCCGGGCCACCGAAGTCATAGCCCTCTGGAGAACATTCTTTCACAGGTCCCCAATGTGCTTGCCCTGGATGCCACTGCAGAGCCCGATACTGATTTTCCAGCTCTACCTCCTGTTAGACCAGCTTGTCCAATTCAGATACCCGTTGCTGTCCCAGGAATGACATCTGTAGTTCCCGCTGGTGTCTAAACCTTTTTTCGTAGCTTGGAAGACACTGACCCCGACATATAACAGCCTCCTGGAGGGCCACCTGCCATAGTGACCTTCAAACCAGTTGCTTCAGTTTCTGGTATTTTTCTGTAGGCAGAGCAGTGGTGTAGCAGGAGAGGATGACCCGCAGTAGCCCCTGGAATTCTGATGTCACATCCATGTCTTTGTCAAGGCGACTGAAGTCTGCCGTCCTGTCGGTCAATCCCGGTAGAAAACAAGTGTCCCTCAGACTAAGAAGCAATCTCACTCCTGCCACCAATGTCACGGAGCTGGCTAGTTTAACTGACTACCTCAGCTGACTTGTGCTCCCTTAGCCTGGGACTCACACTCTTGCCCCGGTTTCCCAGTCACTAGCCGAGACTCAGTGTAGGGTAAAACCAAAAGACTGATTTAATTCTAACACTCAGGGCTGGATATATCCAGCAAAACACACAGTTATAGTCCAAGTCTCTAAAAAAGTAACCCTTCTATGCTATGTATAAACATAAAGAACTTTATAAGCATGTATCTTATTGCAAGTGAAGGCAAGTTAATCACCTTAACTCCTTAAGAGCCAATTTTAAAAATGTATTGTTTGATGGAGTAAACTGAAATGGCTGGGTTCAACGATGTTCCAAAAAAGGACATAGACACAGACTGACCAGATGTCAAAATGAAAAGAAAAAAATGTGCACTTCCCAAATGGAACCTTTTACCTCATAAACAACCCGACAAACCCATGCATGGGTGGTATCACTATACTCAGGAGATGTTGCTGAATACATATTGGGGTATTGTTTGACAGTAAAGTACAATAGAAGCTGTAAATTCATACCTAAAGTACATTTTGTGTGCAAAAATAAAAACAAACCAAAAAGAAATCACTACCACAAAGTTTGGCAAAAGCTGGTAGAATTAGTGCATGGAAAGTGTTAAAATATTACTATTTGAAATACCCTGGGGTGTCTAGTTTGCAAACGTATATGGTTTGATAGGATAACTTGAATTGGCTGGCCAAATAGGCAGAAGGACCAGATGTCAGAATTCCAAGATGAAAAACTAAAACCTTGCAAAAAAATACTAAAAAAACCCCATAAAAACATTGAGCATTTCTAAACTTAGGACAAGTATTAGAATCCATTTAGCAGTTTTTTTTCTTCATTAGAAGGGTCAGAATACCTGAGCATTGCGTTCACCTGGAGGTTTTATAGGGCTGACTGGGTGTGATATCATGTCCAGTGCAGTAGCCACACCCCTGGTATGAGCCATACCCATTGAGGGTAAAGGGGGCGGTGCTGGATGCATGGAACAAAGCAATGCCTCACACCCATGCCTCCCGCTATGGAGGGTTACAGCGGAGGCGCACTGCCACCGCGAGGTAGGCACCTGATCTATACTATCATGGAAAATTGAAAAAACAATAGGTAAAAGTGTACATGCGCTACAACACTCTGTGGGAATCCCACACTTCAACAAGATAAAAAGACAGGTATCGGTGGTGCAACCCACCAACAGTGAGCGGAGCGACAGAAGTAAATATAAACGTAACTCACCCTCACCCCAATGGGTTATATAGAATAAATGACATGAAAAAAAAAATAATAATAAATAATAAAGTGCACTTTGTATGATAAAATATAGCAAAAATGTTTAAAAAAAACTCTTTGTCTCTTGCATATTTTCTTAAAAAGACAATTGACTAATAGTTTTTTAAAGCAGACTCCAGACAAACATTTTTTAAACAGTTCCGTTGGTTTTTTTGGATGTGGAGTCTGCCTTGCCTGTAGAAATAGCGCCAGTCCAAAATGTCATATCCATAATTTTAAAGTCGAATATATACCCAAATGTAGTTTTAAACAACTAATCACCTGCTATAGCAAAAATGTGATTTATTGTATTAAATGTAGTTGTAATCTTTACTATATAGGCAGAACATCCCGCCCACTACACATACGCATGCAAGAACATATTCGCAATATTAGAAATGGTTATGACAAACATAGCCTTTCACTGCATTTTAAGATAAAATAGGGCTGCAACTAACGATTATTTTCATAATCGATTAGTTGGCCGATTATTTTGTCGATTAATCGATTAATCGGATAAAAAAAATGAATGTAAATTTTTCATTTATTTAAATAATTTAATAAACAAACGATGTTAAATACAAACAGCAGAATAAAAAAAAACTTTGATAAAATGCATTTCTTGTCTTTATTTCCCAACCAGCCCCCCCAATTGATGCACATTTGAGCCCAGGCTTGCCACGCTGCCTCCCAGACATGCCACGCTGCCTCCCAGACATGCCACGCTGCCTCCCACATATGCCACGCTGCCTCCCACATATGCCACGCTGCCTCCCACATATGCCACGCTGCCTCCCACATATGCCACGCTGCCTCCCACATATGCCACTCCACGCTGCCTCCCACATGTGCCACTCCACCGTACCCCCACATGTGCCACTCCACCGTACCCCCACATGTGCCACTCCACCCCCACATGTGCCACTCCACCCCCACATGTGCCACTCCACCCCCACATGTGCCACTCCACCCCCACATATGCCACTGTGCCTGATACGCCTTATACCCCCTGATACACCACTCCATCCTCCCCAGACATGCCACACTGCCTCCCAGACATGCCACGCTGCCCTCCCCACATATGCCACTCCACTCTACCCCCAGATATGCCACTATGGCCCCAGATATGCCTTATACACCACTCCGTCCTCCCCAGACATGCCACACTGCCCTCCCCACATATGCATTATATAATGTATATGCCTTATACCCCCAGATATGTCACTCTGTCCTCCCCAGATATGCCCGATATCTCATAGTCCCCTCAAAGTCACAGACCTGTTCACAGCACACTGACACCATACTTTTATAAATAAGTACTGGGTTAATCTTCACTGCCCCCAGGATTTAGATTCCCTTTAGTCTGCCCCCCTTTATCTCTAACTGCACCTTAAGTTAACTTTATTAAATTAATCAAATTAACCCTCAGTCCTCATCATTTAATTAACCCTAAACACCCCATTAACCATAACTACCCCTAAATTAACTCTAAATACCCCATCAAAACAACTACCCTAAATTAACCCTAAACACCCCATTAACCATAACTGCCCCTAAATTAACCCTAAACACCCCATTAACCACAGCATCCCCTAAATTAACCCTAAAGACCCTGTCAACCACACCAGCCCCTAAATTAACCCTAAACACACCATTAACCACAACTGCCTCAAATTAACCCCAAACATCCCATTAACCACAGCTGCTCCTAAATTAACCCTAAACACCCCATTAACCATAGCTGCCCCAAATTAACCCTAAACACCCTATTAACCATAACTGCCCCTAAACATCCCATTAACCATAGCTGCCCCTAAACACCCCATTAACCATAACTGCCCCTAAATTAACCCTAAACACCCCATTAACCATAACTGCCCCTAAATAAACCCCCACCTCCCCTAACTTTCAGTAGCCCAAATATTAATTTTATACTTAGTTAGATGAGTGTCACAGCCATGTGGTTCTGGCCTTCTGGGAGAAGGAAGGGGTGGGGCCAGTTGTCACAGTGATTACAGGGAGGGACTGGTAAGTAGGAGATGCTGCTGTGAGTCAGACCAAACGGATTATATAATGAGGGGTATTTTTCAGAGCGTTTGCTCTGAAAAAAACCCTCATTTTATAATCGATAATAATCGATTCAACTAATCGATAATGAAATTCGTTGGCAACGAATTTCATTATCGATTATTATCGATTTTATCGATTAGTTGTTGCAGCCCTAAGATAAAACATTCAAGCAATCCCACAGAGTGGAAGTAGTATCAAGAAATTGGAGAGGGGACGATATGACCAAGAAGCTAGGCATTAAAGAAATGCAATGGATTTATAAATTACATACTCTGCAACCCTATGGACACAATGCGGACTTCGAGCTATGCCATTTTTTATAGAAACACACTCCCCTCCAATGCAGCTGTATGTCTTATGTGTTAGTTTTCCCTTTGCATACATTACTTCTCCACAGACACAGAGATAGTTTAGGGATGTACCGTATTTGTTCGATTATAAGACGAGGTTTTTTCCAGAGCAAATGCTCTGAAAAATACCTCTCGTCTTATAATCGAGGTCGTCTTCTAATCAGACCTCAAAAACATTTCTGCTGGGGCCATGCTGCTTACCGGTGCTTTGGTCGTGAGCAACGTCTCTTCTAGCAGCAGAACAGGAAGCTAGCAGAATCCTCACATAATGCTGCCTCCCCCCTCCTTCCTCTGGGGGCGGGGCCAGAGAAGTTGCTCACACAGCCGGGCCCCTGCAGAAGTCTGCGAGTGGGAGATCTGCAGTTCAGGTAAGGGGGTGGGGGAGGGGTTTTGTGATTAATGTGTGAAGTATGTATGATTAATGGAATGAATGAGTATTTAAATGTTTGTGAATGAGTGTGTGTGATAGCATGGATGTGTAAGGGGGGTGGGGGTGGTAGCATGGCATAGGGAGGCTGTAATCCCACAACTATCATCCCCAGGTTCCAGCATGTACTGGCTGCCTTGCCTTGATAGGAGTGTGATTGCTGTTAGCAGATATATATATATAATCTGCTATCTATCTCTCTCTCTCTCCAGAAATGCATTTTAACCCCCTATATGCCACTCAGCCCCATGGTATGCCTTTTAACCCCCTATATGCCAGAGTGGCATATAGGGGTATAGGCATATCATGGGGCAGAGGGGCATATAGGGGGTTAAAAGGCATATCATGGGACAGAGTGACAAATAGGGGGTATAAGGCATTTCTGGGGGCAGAGTGGCAAGCCTGGGGGCAGATGTGCATAACTGCGGGGGGGCAGGTTGGCAAATAAAAGGAAATAAAAAAAATATATATTTTTCTCAATCATAGCTTTTATTAAATATGAGAAAATAGTTTACAAGAACAAATATTTACTAGTAAAACTTTTCCTATGGAGTAGTCTTATATTCAGGCTTTTTGTTTTTTTCCTAAATTAATATTTAGATTTTTGGGGGTCGTCTTATAATCAGGGTCGTCTTATAATTGAGCAAATACGGTTATTTTGAGGGAAAGATATACAGATGCACATAGAGTTGTTAGGGTTTAGGAAGAAAATAGATTAGGGACACCTTAGGGTCAGTTCTCTTTTTCTATTTAGAGTCAGTATGGGGCTGATTCAGATAATAGGGTATAGTTTAGTTGCCACTTAGCTTCTTTAGGACAGAACGTAGGGTCATTTTAGGGTCCATTCACATACATTTCCCTATTTCTTATACTCTACTACCACACAAGACATACAGTTGCCATTTTTAACACATATGTATTTTAACTGTAATTGCAAAGAAATGCACGGGCACTTTTATATAACTATATATATTCTTCGTTTTTAATATGTAGATTATGCATTATCTGTTATTTATTACATATATGAATATTTGTAGTACACATTGCGGTATTGTATATATTTAATCCCTTTTAATTCTTTAAGTTTTAATTGTTATTTATTTCCTTAATTTAAACCCGAGTATGATTGTTATCAGTCATATATATTCCCCATTTAATTTAGGCGATTATGCCCAATTCGGCTGTTTGGCTTTTTAAAACACCGCAATGTCACTTTTATTACTTTCAGTCTTGAATGTGGACGCATATAGACGCTTTCGCCTTCGCATTGTATTGAACTTTGGACATTAGAGGCACCTGTAATCATCCTCCATTTTTGCAAAAGCCGTCCGGATTGGACGCATTGGATTTAAAAAGACTGCATTATGGTTTTGGACAGCAAATCGACTTGAGGAAGCCCACGGGCGAAACGCGTATCGGAGGATTCACAGAGACACTTAAATAGAGTATATTTTATGATAGTGTTGTTATTTATGTAATAAAGTATTTATTCTACATTTTACATCACTTTTTATATTATATTTATATACAGATACTCCATACACTCTGCTGGATCCGCTCTGCTGTCCAAAACGCAGGTAAGGCTAGGTTTCCACTTGGGTTTTTGTCCGGCGTTTTTTTCTTGACGAAAAACGCCAGGAAAACTGCCAAGAAAACTGCCGCTGCATTTACCTGCGTTTTGGCGTTTTTTCTGCAGTTTTTTCTGGCGTTTTAGCCTTTCTGTGGAAATTGCTTTTTTTGACCTTAGGCAGTTTTTCCAGCCTTTACAAGTTAGAAGTTTCACCCAGCTAAAAGGGATTAGGATAAATAGCAAGTATCTGCCCTCTCCTGATGTCATTTACTTGGTAGACCATTTTGTCTCTTTTCTGTGGTTTGTAAGGCATGCTTTATTCCGAATGTCTGCTCCTCTGGGAAGATTGGCCCCAAATGATGGTGCAAATTGTTTGCTGTTGCTTTTGGCACGCAGGATCCGGTCGCGTATGTTTGTTTGTAATGGCATGTTTGTTCCAAATGGTGTAAAATTCAATATGAACCAGTCCAGGACTTTGTTTTGTGTGAAACTGTTTGTTTTCAGCCTATTTCTCGTAGGACACACAGATACTGGGTCCATCCTCTGCATTGTAACTGTGGAAAAAACGCCATAAAAAACGCCAAGGCAATAAACCCACATGGCTTTTTCATGGCGTTTTTTCTCTCCCATAGACTTCTATTGGAGGAAAAACGCCAAGATTTCTTGCAAAAAACGCCAGAGTGTCAACATGCTGCGATTTTGAAAAACTGCCACAGAGCCCAAAAAAGCAGAAAAACGCCAAAGAGGACTGAAAAAACGCCAAACAGAAAAACGCCAAGTGGAAATGGCATTTTGCGATTTCCTATTGAATTACAGCTAACATCTGGCTGCAGCCGTTTTTCACAAAAAAAACGCCAGGTGGCGCTATTGGCGTTTTTATAGGCGTTTTTAGCAAAAAAAAACCAAATGGAAACCTTGCCGAAATGCAGTGGCAGTTTTCTTGGCAGTTTTCCTGGCGTTTTTCATCAAGAAAAAAACGCCGGACAAAAACCCAAGTGGAAACCTAGCCTTAAACTATTCAAATCAATGGATCCCAGCTTGCTATTCACAATGTGATTAATAAAATATATAAAAAATAAAAATAGTTAAAAAAAAATGTGTTACCATCTAAAAATAATTCTTCAGTGATGTTACTGTCGGGGGAACCATCCAGTTTAAACAAAATATAAAAAGGTTATTGTTATTAGCGAGTCCCAAAATAACCACTGTATCGTCCCAATAATCCTAGTATGGAAAGTGCTAAAATACTAGCACAAATGAGGTGTGAAATTTACCAACACCTCTCGTATAACAGAAGCACCAGTATCTATGTGTTTTCCTCGATCACATCCACATTAGAATAAATCAACAAATGATATGGTGTTGTTCAATAAAAAAGGCAAAAATATTGCTCCAACAACACTCCAATGCACTCATATTCTAGTTGAAATTTAAGACACTCATATCCAATATAAGGAGGTTGATTACAGATCTCTGCAGCAAGTTCAGGGTTAAAAGAAATACTCAGGTCTGCAGGTAGTATCTTCAAACCAATAATTTAATCTATAGTAGGTCTTGTACCATCCACAATTTTAAAGATGTAACAAGATACTTATTGACACAATTTTTTTTGGAAAACCAAAAAATAACAGAAAAACAGTAGAAAGTGTAAAAAATTGCAACTTTACGCAACGCGTAATACAGGGCTCGACAAATCCCAAACGCCTAGGAGATTTTTGGCGCCTAGGAGTTTGTCAGCCTGTCAAAGTTTGCACCGTGGTGCAACAACGAACGCTGTACCTGAAGATCCTGAATTGGAACGAAGGCGGAGAAGCGACGTTACGTGACATCGTCACGTGACCTATAGTGCGGCACGCCTGCGCGATCTAGTCTCCCTTGCACGCAGGATTGGAACTCTATTCAGACAGCACTGTGCAACTGCAGGGTAATTGTAAAAATTTAAAAAAAAACCCCAAAAGATTTTATTTAAATGTAGATGCCTTTTAACCCACTATATGCTACTGTGCCTCATGATATGCCTTTTAATCCTCTATATGCCACTGTGCCCCATGCCTCCAGAAATGCCTTTTACCCCTATATGCTACTGTGGCATATAGGGGGTTAAAAGGCATAGCATGGGGCAGAGTGGCATATAGGGGATATAAGGCATTTCTGGAAGCAGAGTGGCATATAGTGAGTTAAAAAGCATCCCTGGAGGCAGAGTGGCATAAAGGAGGTTCAAAGGCATATTTGGAGGCAGCATGGCATTAAGAGGATTAAAAGGCATATCATGGGGCAGAGTGGCATAAAGGGGGTATAAGGCATTTCTGGAGCCAGAGTGGCATATAGAGGGTTACGTGTAAATTTTAAGTGTAAATTGTTGTTGAAAATAAAACTTTGTTCGTTAAAAAAAAAAAAAAATCCTGGCTCCTAACTTTTTTAGCTGGCTTCTAGATTCAAAACAAATTTGTCAAGCCCTAGCGTAATATGAGCTTTCTCCAGGCATATTTGATAGTTATGATAATGTCCAACTTGGACAGGGAACAGAACGCCATATAAAAATAGTGTTCTGTTCCCTGCCCAAGTTCATTTCCAATTGTCTCAAATTGCTTTCGTTTTTCAGGTCTCTTGAAACTTTTTAATGTCATCCAATAGGGCCGCCACATATATGTGTGTAAAGTTTAAATAAAGATGAAAAACATAGAAAAATAAATCCAAATATATTACATATATAAAAATATATATTAACCCTTTGCGGTCCTATGTCGGAAGATATCAGACAAAATATTTTACCGCTTGTCGGATTTACTAGTTGAACGCCTGTGTCGTTATTATAGAAAAAATATTATACAGCCTGTTGTTCGGTGTTGGATTTTCTAGTGACCACTACATGTTACCATGGAAGAATTAGCCATATTTTTAGTACAGAGTGATTCTGAATGTGATTTTAGTGTTGAAAATGATTATAAAATGTTTCATACAACTTACGTTCTGCTTGGTAAACAGGTACACACCCAATGTTCCATCTAATTTTTCTGGCGTGCGCAGAAAATTTCTCTTGTGCAAAAATTTTCACAGAGCACAGTTTTTGGACGTGTGCGCTCTCTAAAAAAGCTATGTGCGCGCACACAAGTGCACAGCTTAGAGGGAACACTGTACACACCTCTACCTGGTCACTTGTTAATTAGCCAGCCCCTCTTGTTGTGTTCTGGCTGTTTAAGCTGCTAAATTTAGTACCTCACTGCCCCTGCTTGGTTTCAGACCTCCTTGTGCATTCCTGCTTTAGATTATGTTGATTCCTGTGTATGACCCTGGCCTGTCAATATTTATTTTTGTAATTTTTCCATTATTTAATAAAAAGGTGTTTTTCTTTATCAGCATCTCCTGTTTCTGTTTGGTTTTCTTGGTTCCCTGACAGAGGGTGTCTGTTCAGGGGACAGAAGATTCCTGTGCCATGTATGCCTGGACCCAGGGTCGTTCTTAGAGTATTTGGCAGCCGGGGCTGATCCTGTATGTGGCACCCCCCCATTTTAAAATGTAAAGACACCTCCAAAAAATTTATGTTAGCAAGAATATTATATACTAATTTATAAACTGTTTGTCAGCTGGAAAAAACTTGAAATCTGAAAAAAGTATATTACTAACTTTGTTAAATTATGTATGTTTCATTCTCTCTGGCTGACATCTACCAGAATTCACAACCATCCGGCTTTATCCTACATTGGTGAAGTAATATTTTAATATTTTTAATCTGGAGAAGCTTCTGGTATAAATAGGAGCTTGCCACTCGCCTCCCGGCAAGCTCGACCAAAGTAGGTGGAATGGTTCATTTTATTTTATTTTGGGCTGAAGCTTCTTTTTTCTCTGGTGTACAGAGTTTGGTATTGCCTGAGGACTGGTGAGGCTACTTCATAGTGCTTGGCTTTTTTTTTTATCATTATCTATAAACTTGCCTTGTCGGTTAATTTTACTATTTGGGGGGTTCTTTTGTTTGGGAGGGGGACGGGTGCACATGCTGAGTGACATTACCCATTTTGCTGGCATCTTGCTTTTTCTATGTGAAGCTCACCTTAGTGTTTTATAATCTGCACTACACATTTTGTCATTGAAGTGATTGATTGTGGCACAGGTTATTTCACAGGCTTGAACTTCTTGGTTTTGGCATATGAAGCTTGCCTTGTCCTACCTGCATTAAACCACCTATTATTGATCAAGATGCTTGTGCCTCATTTAACCCTTTGTATACTGGCTTGAACTTCCCCTGATTGAATCGGAAGCTCGCTATGGGTGTATATTTTACTTTATCTGTTTATCTTGTTTTTATTTTTATTTGATGGGTTCCTGACTGTTTGTATGGGGCACAGTATACATCTTGGTGTCTTTAGACTGTTCTTGGCTTGAACTTCTGGGTTGTTGTACATGAAGCTTGCCATTCGAGACTATCCTCTCTCTGCAAGAAGAGACAGTGTAGAGACTACTTTTGAGGGTTGTTGGTGTGTTTTGTTTTCCTTTCTGTTTTGTTTTTCTTGCTGATATATGCTTTACTGAATCTGTATCTGGGTTGTGTCTGAGCAACTACCATTTTCTTCACTTATCACTCACTCACTGATAATCTTACGTTGTGCGTGCCAGTGATTGATTTGTGGGTACAGCCATATGCCCCCCTAGTCACCGTCCTTTGCCCCCTCTCCTTTCCCCCTCTTTCCCCCCTTTTTCTCCCCCCTTTTTTTCTTCTTCTCCCTTCCTTTCTTCCCTCATCCTATTGGGGGGGGGGGTGACTGGTGCCTGCTAGGCTCCATGGAGAAATACATAGATCCCCTGCTAAAATCCTCTACCAGACAGGGGAAAGCTCAGGGAAACAACGACAACAATGACAAAAAATTAAGCTTGCTTTGTTATATCCAGCAAAGTTGAGAGTGCACCATGATGGAAAAGGCTTCCTATTTCACTCCCCAGAGGACACCAGACACTTCCTCAGTGGCGGAGATGCGGACGTCACAGGAGAGCATTAGGTCTCCCCCTCTTACTTTTTCCCCTCCTCGTTCTCCCTCTGCTTCTTCCAAATAATACACTCCCGTGATTTATAAATTACTATGGTCTATGCTGTCCTGTTTCCGGGTTATCTGCCTTACTGGGTTTTTCTGGTGCATATGCGATTGCACCAATGTTTGGGTTAAAATGTGGGAAAAAATTATGTCATTATGTCATAAAATTATGTCATTATGTCATAACTAGGGCTGCAATTAGTTGGCCGATTATTTTTTCGATTAATCATATAAAAAAACAAATATAATTTTTTTGTTTATTTGAAATAATGTAATGAACAAACTGGTTGTCAAAAACAAACAGCAGCATAAAAAAAAACTTTGACAAAAATGCATTTCTTGTTTTTATTTCCCAACCTGCCCCCCCGTATGCCTTATACCCCCTGATATGCCACTCTGCCCCCCCAGATATGCCTTATCCCTCCTAGATGCCACTCTGCCCTCCAAATATGCCTTATACCCCTATATGCCGCTTTGCCTCCCCATATATGCTCCTCTGCCCCTCAGATATGCCTTATACCCCTTATATGCCACTGTGCCCCCCTGATATGCCTTATACCCCCTATATGCCACTGTGCCCCTGATATGCTTTATAACCCCTCTGCACCCCCCCCCCCCCCGTGCTACAGATTCCTTGGTGTCTAGTAGGGGCAGCCGGTGAACATCTGCGCGAGCCGCACAGACAAACCTTTGCTGCTGGCCAGCCCTTTGATGGAGCTTCTATGACTGACCAACGGAAGGTCATGTGACGTTGGTGCTCCATCATAGAAGCCCCAGGAGAAGTGCCGGCAGGAGCGCTGCAGGGGATCCACCTCTCTGGCAGCTGGTGAACGTTGTGCAATGCTCCATCATAGAAGCCCCGGCGGAAGTGGAGAACAGTAGCGGAGGATGTCTGCGCGCATTGAGCATTGCCAGCTGTCAGAGAGGAGGATCCGGGTCCCCTGCAACGCTGCGTTGGATCTGGATCTTAGTGTTATTATCCAACACAATAAAGTTGTAACTGTGTTCTACAAGAATGAAAGATAATATAAAAACAGGGTACTTAGCTTTTTAACCCTTCTATTCATTCATCGGAACACATATGTGGTAGCTTCCCCAAGCCCTTTATAACAGATATATGGAAAAACAGAACAAATTCTGGGGATACAGCTTTAAAAGTACTCTGTAAAAAGAATAAAAACCACAAATGGTGCAATAACGTTTAAAAGGTTTAAAACATCCCCCACTAGTTGTGCCAGACTCACAAGATTGTAGTAGGTACTGCGCCTTTAAGATAGCTTGTATCTTAGAAATCCTGGAGGTTTGCTGGAACTTTTAAAACCACCTCAAAGTTTTAAAAACCGGTCATCTGCTGGATACAAACGAATGGCAGGGTATCTTCCAAAAGCTCATTATTTACAATAGCCCATTAAAAATGCTTAATGCTTTAAGAAACTAAGTCTAACGCGTTTCGTCATATGCTGACTTCATCAGGGACTAGTTATAATGCATCAAGAAACATAAGCTAACAAAAAATAAACTAAAAACCCTTGCCCGCATACATGTTATTTATAGCTTTTGCAAATATCTAAATAAGGAAATTTAACTAAATTACCTAACCATCCCTGGATATTTTAGGGTTAACCACTATTAGTTCTTGACATAGAAAACTCATTGCTTCATTCAGAAATAAGTATCTACACTGTTACAATGTGTGTGTGTGTATGTATATGTATATGTGTATATATATATATATATATATATATATATATATATATATATATAAACCAGGTTTGTATGTAGATCTTACATGTTCATATAGTCCTTATTTAACCAGTAAACAAGTTAGTGTGAGTGAAAGTGTAAATAAGGTGATGTGTACAACTATATTAATATTATGTGTGTGAGTTATGTTGTGATTACCATTGATGCGTGAATATATAATAGTTAAATATTATATATATTATAAATATAATAATATATATGCTAATGTATATACAATATAAAATGTGAATAAATATGTATACTTGTGTGTTAAATACATGCTATGCTAAGTGTTAATGTATATGTTGTGTGTGAATTAAAAAATGTGAATAAATATTTTATTTTACTTATATGTTATATGATATATAAATAAATAGAAATTGTGTATTGTGCTGGGTGTACATTATATCGTATGAAATAAAGTGTATTGTTTTTTAACTATTTACATTATGTTTTATTAAACTAAATTATTTAGAACTATATAAATGTTGTATATCACAGTGTATATAATTACTATTAATATACGAAAAGTGTGTGTTTGTTTATATTTATAATGTGTGTATACTTAAGTGTTGATTTTATATGATGAATAAATTATGCAAGTGTATATTGTACAATACTAAGCATCTTTATAAAACTTAATAGTTAATAAACTTTAAATTATTTTTATAAAGACCATGTAGAACTTTTTTTTTTTAGAAAAAACTTACTATGTCAATATCTGCATTTAAACCCTTTGGTTCCATAGTCAATTTATGGATCCAGTTGTTGCATTAATTTTTTATTACTATCTCCTCCCCTCCAATGTGCCTTGACTATTTCGATACCAATAAAAACAAAATCTTTAAAATTAAATTTGGGACAACTTGCACAATGTACTGGTACAGAGTGGTTATTAACTTTTTTTCTGATATTGTTAAGGTGTTCCAAAATTCTTCCTTTTAACTTTAACTTTTTGTTTTTCCTATATATTGTTTGCCGCAGGGGCATTGCAGTAGATACACTACAAATTCTGCATTGCAATCTATATGTGATTTTATCACACAATTCTCCCCTGTGGAAGTGCTTGTAAAGATAATCAGCAATTGTAGAAAGAAAGATAAATGGCATCATGACAATTTAACAAAAAATGAAAGGGATGTATTAAAAAAATTGGAAGAAAAAAATGTCATAATCAAAGAAGCGGACAAAGGAGGTGGAATTGTGTTGATGTCAAAAGATTACTATTTTAAAGAAGCGCATCGTATATTGGATGACACACACACACACACATACCTCAAATTGGACAGTGACCCTACAAACGATTTTCAGAATGTTTTAAAAGAACTTCTGAGAAATTCTGTGGATTATTTAGAGAATTTCCTATCACGCCGATTTTTCTATTTTATTCCCAAAATTCACAAGAATTTATCTACACCCCCAGGACATCCAATAATAAGTGGCATAGATTCCATTACAAGCAATTTATCAGCTTTTATAGATCGTTTTTTACAAAAATATGCGCAACAATCGCTGTCTTAATTAAAAGATACGGTGGAGATCTTGAAAGAAATGGAGAATATAGAATGGCAAAAAGGTTTTAAATGGGCCACTTTGGATGTAACTTCTCTTTACAGTGTTATCAAACATAACCTGGGGTTACAAGCGGTTAATACATTTTTGGAGAATGATGATGACATTTCTGTCAATTTTAAAGGATTTTTATTGGAATGTATTGAATTCATTTTAAACCACAACTACTTTTATTTTGACGGTAAATATTTTTTACAGACCACTGGTACCGCCATGGGGACCAAGTTTGCCCCCAGCTATGCCAATATCTTTATGAGATACTGGGAAGATGACTATGTTTGGTCCGAACATAGCTGGAGGGACAACTTGGTCCTCTGGCGGAGATATATTGATGATGTCATTCTTATTTGGAATGGGTCGGAAGAGGATTTTATTGATAATGTGAATTTTTTAAATTCTAATGATGCGGGGGCGTGGCTTGCCTTGCTTGAAGATAGCAGCTTGAATCTCCTGCTCCGCAGCCAGCTCGCCTTCATCCGCATCCATCCAACCACGTAGTTCACCATGGGCAAGATGAGACGACCCTCTCAGCGCCAGGAGCCCCCGGAGTCACAGCCGAGATCCTCGGGGCCCTCGCTCCGGCAGTATTTCCAGACCCCCGCGGCCTTGGACACGCAGCCCCCTTCACCTCACTCACCTTCTCAGGCCGGTGCCGCTCCATCAGCAGATGCTCTGCAGGAGATGTTCCGCTCCTTGCCTACCAAGGCAGACTTTAGCAACCTCATTGCGGAGGTTAAACGCGCTCTTCACGAGGAAGTAGCAGCCCTCCGTGCTGATATAACGGGAGTGGAGAGGCGAACTACTCACCTGGAAGACGCGCACACTCACTACACGCGGCAACTGACGGAGCTGCAGCGGACGACCTCACATCTCACGGACCTGGCGGCTGATCTCCGGCGTTCCGTTGAAGACCTCGAGAACAGAGGTAGACGGCACAATATTAGGGTTCGGGGCCTGTAGGAATCAGATGGCGCCGAAGACTTAAGGGCCATATTACAGCGGCTTTTCAACTCTATATTAGGCCGCGATCTGGACGTTCCTATCCGCCTAGACAGGGCACACCGCGCACTACGGCCCCGGGGTAGGCCCTCGGATCCACCGAGGGACATCATTTGTTGCTTCCAGGATTTTATCTTGAAAGAGGAAATCATGGCAAAAGCACGTAATTCCCGTACATTCACGTTTGAGGGCCAGCCACTGGCGTTGTTTCAAGATCTCTCTGCTATCACGCTGCGCAACCGACGGATGCTGAGACCGTTCACCACTTTGCTTCAAGACAAAGGCATCAGATACCGCTGGGGTTTTCCGTTTCAGCTGACCATCACCCATAACGGTGCCACCTATACTGTGAAGAAACAGAGCGACATCGCGGACGTAGCCCCCGCCCTCGGTTTGCGCGCGCCACGGGTGGAAGATTGGTCTCTCGCAGGGATTGCTTCTGCTCCAGCTCCTCACGCTACCACATCGCCCAGGCGGTCCAGACCGCGACGCGGAGGTGACACGGATGATGGACGACGCCACCCGCTTCTACGTGAAGAGTGACATCCTTCGCTGAGCCTACTCATGTTCTGAGGGACTGTGTTACACTGCACTGGTATATTGGTATACTGTATGCTGCTGATTTCACATGTTTGCCTTGTGTGTCATTGTTGTTCATGCACTGTGCCTTGGGGTGTTTTTATTATGGTTTCTGTTTTGCTGGTTGCCGTATTTGGCCCCATAACCCTGTAGCCACATCATTTGGGGTCAGTGGTCCCTATGCTCAAAATTACATTTCCACGTGAGGGCTGTTGTTTTATCAGGCCCGCCCATATTGCTATCACTCAGGGTTTTTTTTTTTTATTATTTTTTATTTTTTTTATTTTATTATTTATTTATTTATTTATTTTTTTTGTGTGCACACGCCGTGGCCTCTTGCTGCCCGGCTGCGGTCTGTTCTAACATGGTATCCGGGATCTGCGACCATGCACTGGTATACTGTATGCTGCTGGTTCCACATGTTTGCACTGAGTGTCGTTGTTGTTCCTGCACTGTGCCTTGGGGTGTTCTTATTATGGTTTTTATTTTGCTGGTTGCCGTATTTGGCTCCATCATCCTGTAGTCACATCCTTTGGGGTCAGTTGTCCCTATGCTCGAAATTCTCTATCCAAGTGAGGGCTGTTGTTTTACTGGACCCGCTCATATTACTATCACTCAGGGTTTTTTTTTTTTTTTAAATTTATTTATTTATTTTTTTGTGTGCACACGCCGTGGCCTCTTGCTGCCCGGCTGCGGTCTGTTCTAACATGGTATCCGGGATCTGCGACCGCGCACGGGTATACTGTATGCTGCTGGTTTCACATGTTTGCATTGTGTGTCATTATTGTTCATGCACTGTGCCTTGGGGTGTTCTTATTATGGTTTCTATTTTGCTGGTTGCCGTATTTGGCCCCATACTGTAGCCACATCATTTGGGGTTTGTTGTCCCTGTGCTCAAAATTCTATATCCAAGTGAGGGCCGTCGTTTTGCCAGGCCCGCTCATGTTGCTATCACTCATGGTGTTTATATATATATTTTTTTTTTTTGCCTGCGGTTGTCCCCATGTTCCCAATTTATGGCCAAGATGGAGTTGTGACTTTCCTACATGCTTCACACTCACATGTAGACATATATATGTGTATAGACTTCACAGTTTCAAATTATTGCTCCTTATGCACCCCCTCCCACGCACACATCCCCACACACGCACATCAGCTTTATAACACTCTAACTGCAAAATGTTTCACCCGGGGGGAGAACTGCCACGAATGGTATTGCAGTGTGCAACTAGCTGCACTGCAGTGTATGGCAATACTTTAATGCAATCATCCCTGTCGCTGCTCACCTATGGTCCGGCTGTCCCTATGTACACAATCTGCGGACACGTCGAGGCTGACACTTTACCGGACCCGCTCGTATTGCTCTCACGGGGTTACATTTTTATTTTTTTATTTATTTTTTTTTTTTTTTTACACAGGGACACGTGAGTCCCTGTAGCCACATCATTTGGGGTCCGTTGTCCCTATGCTCAAATTCTATATCCAACTTAGGGCTGTCGTTTTCTCAGGCCCGCTCATATTGCTACATTGCTATATTCTGTGCGGACTTGGCGCTGGGGGGGGGATTTGCTTATCCGGGTGGGGGGGGTTTATTTGGATGGTTATTGTGACCTATGTTTGTTCACGGATGGTTTGTTCTTTTTCTTAAAATTGTGAGCTAAGGCTGTGGAGTAACGCTGAGTGAACTAATTTTTCATCTTTTTGTTCCTTCCCTTCTCGCTGCTATCCAAGGCGGTGCTTCCGTTCGCCCCTAGCAGATCGGACCACATCTTTTGGAGTGCTTGGCTTCCCCGCCATCGTTCTCCCCGATCTCTGCTGAAACACGGCTATACACGCCCATCGGGCTTCCACGTGTGTGTGTTGTGTGTTTCGTCTCCCTGTGGTGTGTTCCCCTCCCTCCCCTATCCTTCCTTTCTCTCTCCTTCCTTTCCTTTCTCGCCCCCTTCTTCTTAGGATCCTCTTCCTGACTGTCTCCCCCTCCCCTTTTTTTTTTTTTTTTTTTTTTTCCTTTTTCTCTTTCTCTCTCCTAGATCCCCTCTCCCCTGCTCTCCTCTGCTCTGCGTGCACTTTTTCGTACACGCACAATGCCCTGCCCTAACCCTGCCTTCCGCGCGTCGAACTTGGCGGTCTTGAGCCTTAACGTTCGGGGACTCAATTCGCCGGAGAAACGGTCGAGGGTCTTTCGGACCCTCCGCAGCTCCGCTCCCTCGGTGGTCCTCCTGCAGGAGACGCATCTACGCGGTGCTGATGCGCCCCGACTCCGGCACCCGGCCTTCCCGCAGGTCTTCAGCAGCCATTTCACGGGCTCTAAATCGCGTGGTACGGCTATCCTGTTTTCCCGCTATACCCCCTTTCTCCCGACTGCTTTGAAGGATGATCCCAATGGTCGATTCACGTTTGTCAAAGGTACTATACGTGAACAACTGTTTACCTTTGCGTCTGTGTACCTTCCCAACCGGGGTCAATGTTCGGCCCTCTCCCGTATCCTCCGTGCGCTAATGGACTTCAAGGAGGGCATATTAGTTGTGGGGGGTGACCTCAATGTGGCGCCGGATCCTCGCGTGGATTCCACTACGCACCCATCTGGGGCCCTGCCGTCTCACGTACGGCAATTTAATTCGGTTCTGAGGAAATATAGACTTGTAGATTGCTGGAGGGCGTTCCACGCGGTGGAGCGCGACTTCACCTGCTACTCAGCCCCACACCGCTCATATTCCAGGATTGACCTCTTCCTGATGGAGCACTACCACCTTGGTCAGGCGGACGGCTGCGCTATTGGCTCGGCAGCGGTCTCCGACCACTCCCCGGTGACTTTGAACCTCAGGGCTCGGCTCTTTCGGCCTACCGTGACTTCTTGGCGTCTTAACGACTCCCTCCTGTCTAATGAGGAGGTGATTCAGGAGGTCTCTGAGCAACTGTCGCACTTTTTTCGAGACCACGCTGACACGGAGGTAAATTGTCCCACGGTATGGGAAGCCCACAAGAGCACGATTAGGGGTGTCTTTATCAGCAAGGCTTCCTACCTTAAAAAGCTCCGGACGCAGGAGATCTCCGATCTCACGCGGCGTATAGCCGCGCTGGAATCGGTCCACAAGCGCTCCTGTGACGAACAGACTTATCTTGAACTGTCTGACTTAAGGCGCCGCCTGACCACATTGCTTTACTATGACGTCCAGAGGTCGTTTCTGCGTACCCGCTCTCTCTTTTATGAACACGGGAACAAAAGTGGGCGCCTTTTGGCCAGAGCGCTGCGGGCTAGACAACAAACTCTTTATATCGATAGGATTAAAACACCTGCCGGATTGGTTTCCAGCTCCCCCGCTGATATCGCGGAGTCTTTTTGTCATTATTATCGTTCTCTGTACAATCTTCCGTGCTCCTCCACTGATACCCACCGTACCACCCTTATCAGGGCCTATTTGGACGAACATGTCAGTAGTAAACTGACTGCAGAGCAGTCGGAGGCATTGGAAGGGGAGATTAGGGAAGCTGAGGTGTGGGCCGCGTTGAAGTCAATGGCAACGGGGAAGGCGCCGGGGCCTGACGGTCTCCCTTTGAGATACTATCGTATCTTTTGGGAGCAGTTAAAGACCCCCTTCATGACGCTCCTCAATGCTATCCGGACGGGTGAACTTTTGCACCCGCACTCCCTGATGGCGACGATCACTGTCTTACCAAAGGACGGCAAAGACCCGCTGCTGTGTCAAAGTTATCGACCCATATCTCTCTTAAATGTCGATCTAAAGATATTCGCCAAGGTGTTGGCTACTCGACTGCAGGGAGTGTTGGGCTCATTGATACACCCCGACCAATCGGGGTTCATCTTGGGGAGGGAGGGGCGTGATGGGACATATAGAGCCCTCCAAACCATACACGTTGCCCAGTCGACGGGCCAGAAGCTTCTTCTCCTGTCTACGGACGCGGAGAAGGCGTTCGACAGGGTGGCCTGGGACTTCATGTTTCAGACACTCCGGGTCATGGGCTTTGGTCGATCCTGGCTCCATTGGATTATGTCTCTTTATTCTGCCCCGTCCGCACGTATTCGCCTGAATGGGGCCCTCACGGCCTCCTTCCCCATTCGCAATGGCACCCGCCAAGGGTGCCCCTTGTCACCCCTGCTCTTCGCTATCTCCCTGGAGCCCTTCTTGCAGGCTATCCGGAATAATTCCAGCATCCATGGTTTATCCTGCTCCGGCCGCGAGTTTAAGGTGTCCGCTTACGCGGATGATCTGCTTTTCTCAGTTTCTCAGCCGGTCGTCTCGCTTCCGCACATCCATGACGCGTTGAGGGTCTACGGCTCCCTCTCCCATTTCAAGATTAATGCAGACAAATCTGAGGTTCTGGATGTTTCCTTGTCCACTGCGGAGTCTCGGGCTGTGGGTGTTTCTTTCCCGTATAGATGGTGTCAGGACCATATCAAATACTTGGGTGTGTGGCTTCCACGGGACCTTTCGTCGACTTACAGGGTGAACTTCCCAAAGCTCCTACAACAACTGCAGGCTGACCTCACCCGCTGGGCCCTCCCTCACGTATCATGGCACGGACGGGTTAATGTGATAAAGATGAATGTCCTCCCACGGGTTTTATATCTTTATCAAACCTTGCCAGTGACGGTCCCAAGATCGTTCTTTATGGATCTGCGCACGTTAGTGACTAGATATATCTGGAGGAGCGGCCGCCCCAGACTCAGCTATAACGTACTTACGCGTCCCAAGGACAGGGCTGGCCTCTCCCTACCTGACTTCTTCGGCTATTACTGTGCCGCTCATTTGCTACACTTCCTCGAGTGGAGGTATCATCCTGTTCCTAAGGTCTGGGTAGCCATGGAGCAGGCTGATACCCAGATCCCCCTTTCTGGCTGCATTGGGCTTCGGCCCGAAGCTCTCCAGCCCTCCCTTAGCTCCAATCCCTTCGTGAGGGCCTCCTGGGGGGTCTGGCGTAGGAGGCGGATTAGTGGCGCTCTGTCCTCCTATCCGTCGCCTCTGACCCCTATAGCTGGCAATCCCGACTTTGTCCCGGGTCTGGAAGAGGGTTACCTTGCTTCCTTGGAGTTGTCTCTTGACGCCAACGTCTCTCTGACGTGGAGTGGTTAGGCCCCCTTGCCTTTTGAGTGGGCGATCCCCACGGCCCGAGGTGCTTTGCTGCAGCGCTTTCGCTACGCCCAGTTGGTGCGGTATGTCAAGGCGCTCCCGGGCAAGCATCATCTGTCTAGAGCCTTAACTCCTTTCGAACAACTTGCCAGGCGAACCTGCCTCCCTAGGGGAGGGATTTCTATCATTTACCGTCTGCTCCTCGAGCAGGACTCCTTGGTTCCTCCTACGTTTATGGGTAGGTGGGAAACTGAGCTCGGTGAAACTCTCTCAGATCGTCAGTGGGAGACGATCTGCATCCTAGCGCACAAATGTTCTATCGCCTCGCGATACCAGGAGACGGCTTACAAAATACTGACGATGTGGTATAGGACTCCGGTGGCACTCAGCAGGATGGGACTGGGGGGTGATCCGACATGCTGGAGGTGTGGGACGGAGAGGGGAACCTACCTTCATGTCTGGTGGAGTTGTGGTCGCCTTCAGCCCTTTTGGGCTGGTGTGTTCCGTTGCTTGGGGGAGGTCTCGGGGGAACCGGTCCCGCTGTCCCCGGGAATGGGTCTTCTTCATTCGGGGAGATCTGTGGGTCACATGAAACGCTCGGTCATCCGCCATCTTCTCAACGCGGCCCGTAGTCTTATCCCGCTTTATTGGCGGCGCGCCGACGTCCCTACTTTGCGTCAGTGGGTGTCCCGGGTGGAGGAGATACGGGGCATGGAAGAACAGGTCCACCTGGCCACCGACAGGATGGAGACTTACACCGGGACATGGGCATGCTGGCTGTCCTTCCAATCCTCACCTGTTTTGGCCTTATTGCTTCGGCAATAGATTCTTCGCTAACTGCTTACCCTTTTCCTTCCTTCCTGCCTGCTCTCTGATGCTTCCTTACGCCTCTCTTGTCCCCTCCTTCCCCCCCCACCGATCCCCCCTCCCCCCCCACCGATCCCCCCTCCCCCCTATTTATTTTTTCCCCTCCCTCGTCCGTCTCTGTTCTCCTCCTTTTTGTCTTGTGTGTTACATGTTTGTTTTGGTCTGTCTGCCCCCCCCCATATTTTTTTTTTCTTTTTTTCCTTTTTGCAGCGACTTCAATTTTGTGTTTACTTTTATGGGCTCGCAAAAGGACAACTTGCCTGGGTCAGGCGAAATTGCACCAATGAAAGTGACTATTGAAGACAGGCCAATCATATGAAAACAAAATTGATTGAAAAAGGTTACAATAAAAATTAAATCGATAAAGATATTAGAATGATGGCAAAGAAAGATAGAAATGTACTCTTGACCTCAAGTAAAATCAAACAAGACCATAACTCTAAATTTGGTTATGCCTTCATCACTGAATTCAACACAGAACATAACAAAGTAGAATTTTTTTAAAAAAAACATTGGCCAATCCTGTTGAGGGATCCTATTTTAGGAACCATTTTACCAGAGAAATCTCCTATTGTTTTTAGGAAAACAAGAAATCTTAAAAACATTTTAGCACCCAGTTATGTGACAAAGGAGAAAAAAAAAGGAGAATAATTTGCACCGAGATGGTTTTAACTATTGTTGTAGATGCAAAGCTTGTAATTTGAAAGGTGTCCAAATAATTAAGTACTTCCATAGGGGAGAATTGTGTGATAAAATCACATATAGATTGCAATACAGAATTTGTAGTGTATCTACTGCAATGCCCCTTCGGCAAACCAATATATAGGAAAAACAAAAAGTTAAAGTTAAAAGTAAGAATTTTGGAATACCTTAACAATATCAGAAAAAAAGTTAATAACCACTCTGTACCAGTACATTGTGCAAGTTGTCCCAAATTTAATTTTAAAGATTTTGTTTTTATTGGTATCGAAATAGTCAAGGCACATTGGAGGGGAGGAGATAGGAATAAAAAAATGAATGCAACGAGAGTCATACTGGATCCATAAATTGGAGACTATGGAACTAAGGGGTTTAAATGCGGAGATTGGCATAGTAAGTTTTTTGTAAAAAAAAAAAAAAAAAAAAGGTCTACATGGTCTTTATAAAAATAATTTAAAGTTTATTAACTATTAAGTTTTATAAAGATGCTTAGTATTGTACAATATACACTTGCATAATTTATTCATCATATAAAATCAACACTTAATTAAGTATACACACATATTATAAATATAAACAAAGACACACTTTTCATATATTAATAGTAATTGTAAGGACTTACCTGCCTCTCCGGTCCCGCACCGTGGCCGGTCCCGTGACGCTTCCTCCTCGGCCGGCTTCCCGGGCAGCGAGTACCACCGCTACCCGGACGGCGTCTTCCCCAAACAGGTAGCACAGCGCCACCGTGTGGTCAAAACATCTGTGTCACTGTCCCGGCTCCGGACACCGCCGGGAGTGTCACCATCCCGGCTCCGGTCGCCGCCGGGAGGAGGTCTGGCCGCGGTTCCCGTACGTCGGCCGTTCGGGACGGCGGTCGGTCCTCCGCTCGCGGCATTAGCAGCGGGCGAAGGGTTGTCCGCGGGTCCCGGGAAAACATCTCCCCGGACGGCGGACGACCCTCCGCCCGAGGTATTGGGACACGGGGAGGATTCGGCTTGTGTACTTACCCGTCCGCCGCTCGTCGGTCCACCTCCCGGGCACGCCGCAAGTTGCAGGAGGAATGATGGACGGCTGGGGGGCGTGGTTTTGTTTCTGCTCCGGGAGGGGCTTGTGGAATGGTGCCAGTTTTAAAAGGCTGGCTGTGCCTTTCACAAGCACCCTGTTGTGGTCTTCAGTTTTCGTCTTAGGCTCGTGCTATCAAGTTCCTGTTTTTTGACCCCTGGCTTGTTTGACTCTCCCTTGCTCTACGATTCGGTACCTTTGCTTGTGATCTCTGGTTTTGACCCCTGGCTCGTCCGACTACCTGCTCCGTGTATCAGACCCCTGGCTTGTCCGACTACCTGCTCCGTGTATCAGACCCCTGGCTTGTCCGACTACCTGCTCCGTGTATCAGACCCCTGGCTTGTCCGACTACCTGCTCCGTGTATCAGACCCCTGGCTTGTCCGACTACCTGCTCCGTGTTTCAGACCCCTGGCTTTGCTGACTTCCTGCACTGTGCTCCTGTCTCGTGCTGCGCCTTGCCGCGGCTGCTGCCGCTCAGAACTTATCTCCAGCTGGTGGGAGGTTGTCCACTGTTGGGATCGTCTAAGTCCTGGACTACTGCTGCCGGGAATTCCCCTCTCAGTAGCGGTAGTTTGGGCGGAAGAACTTCTGCGGGGACGACCTTCCTTAATAGTCCAGCGAAACAGTGACATTACAACAGGGTCATGGATCCTACTGAGCTTGGCAAGGTGCTCTCCACCCACAGACAACGGCTGGATTCCCATGAGGTCCGTTTCTCCAGCATACAGGACACCTTAGACCAAATGGCCCGGGCTATTCAAGTTTTGGTGGCCAGATCTGATCCTGGCTCCGGGGGTTCTCCGTCTGCTTCCTCCGCTTCCTCTCCGGTCGTGACTACTCCTCCTGCTACGAACACCGGGACTTCCTCCGTTCCCTCGTCAGTGAAGCTCCCAGCTCCCGCTCGCTACCTTGGGGAACCGGAGGCCTGCCGGGGCTTCCTTAACCAGTGCTCCATTCAATTTGAACTTACGCCTCACCTATTTCCTTCGGAAAGAGCCAAAGTGGGATACCTGATTTCCTTGTTATCTGGCAAGGCCCTAGCCTGGGCTTCTCCCTTGTGGGAGAGGGACTCTCCTCTTGTGTATAACTGCTCTGCCTTCATTTCGGCCTTCCGGAAGACCTTCGACACCCCAGGAAAAGCTGCTTCGGCGTCTTTGTCTCTGCTTCATACCACTCAGGGCTCCCGTTCGGTTGCTGAATATGCTATTGAGTTTAAGACTCTTGCAGCTGAGGTTAATTGGTCCGACGAAGCTCTTATTGCGGCCTTCTATGATGGCTTATCGGAACGGCTTAAAGATGAACTTTCTACCCGGGATCATCCTGCTGAGTTGGATGAGTTTGTTGCCTTGACACTCAAGCTGGATAATCGGATCCGAGAACGTTTGTCGCAAAAGGCCATGAGACATGAACGCAGTTTTACTCATCAAGTACGCTCTCTCTCACCTTCGAATCCTGCTAAGTCTTCTGAGTCCTCTGAAGAACCTATGCAGTTGGGAGCCACCAGACTATCCACCATGGAAAGATCTCGCCGTAGATCTGAGGGACTTTGTTTCTACTGCGGCCTTAAGGGCCATTTTGTTCGCACTTGTCCCAGTAAACCGGGAAACGCTCGCACCCGGACCAAGTAAAGGAGCCTTGTCCGGGTGAGCTCTGTACAGCTCCTCCATTCAGTAATAATTTGCTTGTTCCTGCTACGCTGGAATGGGATGGAAGAAAGGTTTCAGTCTCCACCATGATTGACTCTGGGGCCGCTGGTTCATTCATTGATAAATCCTTTGCCCTCCTCCAGAAGATACCTCTCGTCCAAGTACAACCTCCCATTGCCGTCTCGACCATAGATGGCCGACCCCTTCAACCTTCCTTCATCACGCACCAGACGTCTCCGTTGCTTTTGTCTGTGGGCCTGTTCCATCGTGAAACCATATCATTCTATATCATTTCATCCCCCTCCTGCCCTATGGTTCTAGGACTTCCTTGGCTCCGCGTCCATAATCCGACCATCAAGTGGTCCTCTGGAGACATCCTAGGTTGGGGTTCGGACTGTTCCCAACGATGTTTTTCTACCACCACCCCCATTCGTTCTGTTTCTGCCTTGCCGATACCCTTGGCGTATTCTGAATTCAAGGACGTGTTCGATAAAAAGCAAGCGGAGGTTTTACCTCCCCACAGACCTTACGATTGTCCTATCGAACTTTTGCCCGGGACACTTCCACCGCGAGGTCGTATTTATCCTTTGTCATTGCCCGAGTCTCAAGCGCTTGAGGAGTACATTAAAGATAATTTAGAAAGAGGATTCATCAGAAAATCTACCTCTCCTGCCGGTGCCGGATTTTTCTTTGTGGAGAAAAAGGACGGGGGCTTAAGACCTTGTATCGACTACCGGGGCTTGAATCGCATCACGGTCAAGAACAAATACCCGTTGCCTCTTATTCCAGAATTGTTTGACAGGTTGCGGGGTTCCACTGTCTTCACGAAACTGGATCTCAGCGGAGCGTACAATTTAGTTCGAATACGTAAAGGCGATGAATGGAAGACGGCCTTTAACACACGTATGGGCCACTATGAATATACGGTCATGCCTTTTGGACTATGCAATGCTCCCGCTGTGTTCCAGGAGTTTGTTAATGACATATTCCGCGATATCTCCCTTCAGTTTGTTATCGTCTATTTAGATGATATCCTTATTCATTCCTCGGATATACAGTCTCATCGTCTTCACGTTCGTATCGTCCTACAGCGCCTACGCCAGCATCGTCTCTACGCCAAACTTGAGAAGTGCCAGTTCGAAGTTCCCCGAGTCTCCTTTTTGGGCGTCATCATTTCCGCATCGGGCTTCGAGATGGATCCCACTAAACTTGCGGCGATTTCTGATTGGCCTCAACCTCAGGCATTACGGCCCCTTCAACGATTTTTAGGTTTTGCGAACTATTACAGAAAATTCATTCAGAACTTTTCCAAGATTGTATTCCCTCTAACCAACATGACCAAGAAAGGTGCTGACTGCAAGAATTGGTTTAGGGAAGCTGTCCTGGGTTTTGCCCACCTTAAAAAGGCCTTTGCTTCTGCCCCGATTTTGCGTCATCCGGATGCCGCTAAACCTTTTATTGTTGAGGTTGATGCCTCTGAAGTGGGAGTTGGAGCAGTCCTTTCTCAGAGGAAGGACTTCAATGACAGGCTTCATCCGTGCGCCTTTTTCTCGAAAAAATTTTCTCCTGCTGAGATGAATTATGATGTAGGTAACGGTGAACTTTTGGGTATTGTTATGGCTCTTCAGGAGTGAAGACACCTTCTGGAGGGGGCGAGGAACCCTATCACAATTTTGACCGACCACAAGAACCTGGAATATCTTAGTCATGCTAAAAGACTGAACCCTAGACAGGCTAGGTGGTCACTATTCCTTTCCAGATTTTTGTTTGTCATTTCATACCGGCCTGGATCAAGAAATGTCAAAGTGGATGCGTTATCCAGGCAGTTTGTCCCCGATCAAGACTCCAAGTCTGAACCTGAACCTATTATCCCTCCCTCTCAGATTATTGCCTCCGTCTCCACTCATCTATTTTCTCCTTTGGTCTCCCGTATTCTCGCAGCTCAATCTAAAGCTCCTGTCCACAGTAAATGGCCCATGGACACCCTGTTTGTGCCGCAGCGGGAGAGGGAACACGTGATGTCCTGGGGTCATTCGTCCTTAACCTTGGGTCACCCTAATGCCCAGCGAACCTTTCGGTTCATTTGTAGACAGTTCTGGTGGCCTACTATGCATACTGACTGCTTTGATTTTGTCGCCGCGTGTACTAGGTGTGCTACTGCGAAAAACCCTCATGTCAAGCCCTCGGGGTTACTTCAACCCTTGCCCGTACCCTCCCGCCCGTGGTCACATTTAGCCATGGATTTTATTGTGGATCTTCCCCCTTCCCAGGGCTTCCCCGTCATTTGGGTAGTAGTCGATCGATTTTCTAAAATGGCTCATTTTGTTCCCCTCCCCAAATTACCCTCGGCCCCGGAGTTAGTTCCTGTGTTTGTAGGGCTGCAACTAACGATTATTTTAATAATCGATTAGTTGGCCGATTATTTTTTCGATTAATCGATTAATCGGATCAAAAAAACAATATGCAAATTTTTCGTTTATTTAAAATAATTTTAAGAAATAGATGTTAAAAACAACTTGCATTGTGCCCCCACCCCTTTGCACTGTGCCCCCACCCCCACTCTGCCCTGCATCCCCACCCCCACTCTGCCCTGCACCCAGTCTCACACCCTGCCCTGCACCCCCACCCCCACTCTGCTCTGCACCCAGTCTCACACCCTGCAATGCCCCCCACTCTGCTCTGCACCCAGACCCAGTCTCTCTCTCTCTCTCTCTCTCTCTCTCTCTCTGCTACGAACTTGTTCCACTTCAAACTTGATAGTAGACGCGCGTCACCTCCGTCGTCACGTAGCATGAAGAAGGCGGAGACTGCAGAGCGTGAAACAACGAATCGATCACTCGATTAATCGATAACGGAAATCGTCGACAACGATTTCCGTTATCGATTATTATCGATTTTATCGATTCGTTGTTTCAGCTCTATGTGTTTGTCAACCATGTCGTTCGTCTGCATGGTCTCCCACTCCAGGTTGTCTCTGATCGGGGGGTGCAATTCACAGCCCTGTTTTGGAGGACCTTCTGTGCCTCTCTTTCTTCTGCCTATCACCCCCAAACTAACGGTATCACTGAAAGAACCAACCAGACGCTCGAGCAATTTTTACGTCTTTCTATTAATGAACACCAAGATGATTGGGCTTTACTTCTACCTTGGGCTGAGTTCGCTAGGAATAATTCTGTTCACGAGTCCTCCAAGATTAGTCCTTTTTTCTGTAACTATGGTTTTCACCCCTCTTCTTTGCCTTCTTCTTTCGCTCCTTCTCAAGTTCCGGCCGTTGACCTATATGTACAACAATTACCGTTAGTTTGGGACGAGGTACACCATTCTCTAGTTGATGCTGCTCACAAGTATAAGCGTTATGCGGATCGGCGTCGCCGTTTGGGTCCCTCCTTTATGAATGGCGATAGGGTATGGCTTTCCACTAAGAACCTTAGGCTTAAAGTTCCGTCTATGAAATTTGCCCCTCGTTATATCGGCCCTTTTTGAATTCGTCGCAAGATCAACCCGGTAGCTTATGAATTAATTGCTTTGCTCCGGTCTTTTCATAAGAAATTTCCTCATAAACCTGGTATGTGTCGGCCTTTGGCCGGCCCTCAAAGGGGGGGTAACGTCACTGTCCCGGCTCCGGACGCCGCCGGGAGTGTCACCATCCCGGCTCCGGACGCCGCCGGGAGGAGGTCTGGCCGCGGTTCCCGTACGCCGGCCGTTCGGGACGGCGGTCGGTCCTCCGCTCGCGGCATTAGCAGCGGGCGAAGGGTTGTCCGCGGGTCCCGGGAAAACATCTCCCCGGACGGCGGACGACCCTCCGCCCGAGGTATTGGGACACGGGGAGGATTCGGCTCCGGGAACAGTAGTTCCCGGAGCCTGTGTACTTACCCGTCCGCCGGTCGTCGGTCCACCTCCCGGGCACGCCGCAAGTTGCAGGAGGAATGATGGACGGCTGGGGGGCGTGGTTTTGTTTCTGCTCCGGGAGGGGCTTGTGGAATGGCGCCAGTTTTAAAAGGCTGGCTGTGCCTTTCACAAGCACCCTGTTGTGGTCTTCAGTTTTCATCTTAGGCTCGTGCTATCAAGTTCCTGTTTTTTGACCCCTGGCTTGTTTGACTCTCCCTTGCTCTACGATTCGGTACCTTTGCTTGTGATCTCTGGTTTTGACACCTGGCTCGTCCGACTACCTGCTCCGTGTATCAGACCCCTGGCTTGTCCGACTACCTGCTCCGTGTATCAGACCCCTGGCTTGTCCGACTACCTGCTCCGTGTATCAGACCCCTGGCTTGTCCGACTACCTGCTCCGTGTATCAGACCCCTGGCTTGTACGACTACCTGCTCCGTGTTTCAGACCCCTGGCGTTGCTGACTTCCTGCACTGTGCTCCTGTCTCGTGCTGCGCCTTGCCGCGGCTGCTGCCGCTCAGAACTTATCTCCAGCTGGTGGGAGGTTGTCCACTGTTGGGATCGTCTAAGTCCTGGACTACTGCTGCCGGGAATTCCCCTCTCAGTAGCGGTAGTTTGGGCGGAAGAACTTCTGCGGGGACGACCTTCCTTAATAGTCCAGCGAAACAGTGACAATCTGTAACGTGTTCTTATAACCTCGGGTGACTTCCTTAATGCAGGACACACCTCCACCTGTCCCTATTTAAACCTGGACTTCCTCTTCTGGGTTACCCTTGGTTGGTGTATTCTGTGGTTTTCCTTTGCGACTTGCTGTGACTATTTCTTCGTTTGACCTGGCTTGCTGACTTTGCTCCTGTTCTCTGAATGTTGGTATTGACTCGGCTTGTTTGACTACTCTTCTGGATTTGATTTGGCTTCCTGCTTTACTGGTTACCAGACTTGATTCTCGGTTCCAGCTCTCCTGATTACTCCTGGTTCCTGTTTGCCTGGCTCACTCCACCATCCGGGGTCCTCCTCGTCCAATTGTTACAGTAATTATATACACTGTGATATTCAACATTTATATAGTTCTAAATAATTTAGTTTAATAAAACGTATTGTAAATAGTTAAAAAAACAATGCACTTTATTTCATACGATATAATGTACACCCAGCACAATACACAATTTATATTTATTTATTTATATATCATATAACATATAAGTAAAATAAAATATTTATTCACATTTTTTAATTAACACAACATATACATTAACACTTAGCATAGCATGTATTTAACACACAAGTATACATATTTAGTTCACATTTTATATTGTATATACATTAGCATATATATTATTATATTAATTTATAATATATATAATTAACTATTATATATTCACGCATCAATGGTAATCACAACATAACTCACACACATAATATTAATATAGTTGTACACATCACCTTATTTACACTTTCACTCACACTAACTTGTTTACTGGTAACTCACTATTAAATAAGGACTATATTAACATGTAACATCTACATACAAACCTGGTTTACATTTATATATATTTATATATATATATATATATATATATATATATATGTCACGACACAGCGTACAGAAGAGACACCGAAGTCAGGTAGGACTGGCAAAGGATGGTCCAGAGAGCCGAGGTCAGGATACCGGAGAGCAGGATAATCGTGGAACAAGCCGAGGTCAGGATACCGGAGAGCAGGATAATCGTGGAACAAGCCGAGGTCAGGATACCGGAGATCAGGATAGTCAAGGAACAAGCCGAGGTCAGGATAGTCAAGGAACAAGCCGAGGTCAGGATACCGGAGATCAGGATAGTCAAGGAACAAGCCGAGGTCAATAACAGGAACAAGCAGGAAATACGCGTACTGGGAAGGCACTACCGAGATAGGCACGACCATCAGAAGGCAAGGTCTCAGTGTTCTGAAGTCTCTTAAGTAGGCACAGGAAGTTAGGCACTAATTGGAGATTTCCCGCCAAAATTTCAAAGTGCCGTTACGTCACTTCCTGTGCGGCCATCTTGTGGTTGGCGATTGCGTAATCTTCCCATATAAGTAGATGTAGTTTCCGCGGGCGCCACTAGGTGGCGTGAAGAAGAACGCGTCCGGACACCAGAGCTGGACCTGTGCTCTGGCTGAAGCTGCTGGGAACGCGACGTGGATGAGGTAAGTTCTCCCTCAATCTGCAGCGGCTGCCTCCGCTGTGCAGAAGCGGGGGGTCTCCCCCTTCTCCGCGGCGGCTGCGCCTGTCTTGCAGAAGCGGGGGGTTTCCCCCTTCTGCGCGGGGACTGAGGTTGCCGTGCGGGAGCAGGGGGTCTTCCCCTACCTCGCGGCGGCTGCTGCTGCTGCCGTTCAGAAGCGGGGGGTCTCCCTCTTCTTCGCGGCA